>NW_027367868.1:0-54245 GCF_046119375.1 Phyllobates terribilis
GGACTATTTTTGGACTATTTGCTAATTATGAACAAAGAGTAGGACATTTTGCTTTGATTTGATTTGAATATTGGGTTTAAAGATTCTATGATCCACTGACCTAGTCAAGTTGCTAGAATGGATAAGTGAACCCCTTTTAAACCTAACTACTCTTTTCCAACATTTGCATGCTATATTGTTTTCCTAAACTAAAAAACATTTCAAACCCCCCCTTTGGTTACTTTTGAAAATCACATAAGGAAACTTTAATCGAAAAGCTTGCTCCCTTGGGTTCGACCCTTTCTACCACTATACTTTAGTGGGAGTTTGGTTTACTTTGATAGGGGCACAACGGCTTTAGCCCTTGTCACCTCATCTCATCTACAAGATGCTTCGCGTTGATGGTTTGTATGATTCATCTCTTCCTGACTATGCATGTTTTACCTTTCTTACCACTGATGCAATCGTTGATATACTTCTGCCCAAGACTGAAGAGAAACTCCCTTCGAGCTCGCGCTCAGAACTCAGTCCACACGCTCGAACCTCCTCCAGCTCTGCAGATTTGTCTGTTATAGTGGCATCGATGGAAGCGCATCAGGAAAGAGTTGAGAAGCAGCTTGGGGTAATGGTTGAGCTTATTTCTAATCTTGTGACGATGGTGCAGGAAAATTCGATTCTGAGAAGGATGGTGGGTGTGTAAGATGTTGTGATGGTTGCGCTGTTAAGCGCATTTGCTATTTTCTTTTTTCTCTCTGCTTTGCTAATGTCTTTCATGAACTAGCTTGTTAGGGTTCCTACCCGTCTTTTGTAGCAGTTACAACTCTGATAATAAAGTATGCATCAAACTTTTATATCTCTGAGAGCTTCACTAACTTGACTTTTCCCTACTTAAGTTGCTTAGTGTCTTCTATCTTGCTCTGTTTGACTTGTTAGCTTGCAAGCACACTCTACTATCTTTCTTACTTTATGACTATGCTTTGAATTTTTCGATGATGTCAAAAGGGGGAAGAACACAGGTACATCCTTCTTTGATTAAGGGGGAAGTATAAGATCGTGCTTGAATTCAGGGGGAATTTGAAAACTGGTGTGGTTAAGTACTTGGTAAGATACTTTGATCTAATTCCGAATCTGATACTTGTTTAAATTGATATTATTGTCTCCATTTTAGTCACTAAAGAAAGTATTCACGAGCTTACTTGTTTACAGTTTGTCATCATCAAAAAGGGGGAAATTGTTAGTTGAGCTTTAATCGTCTTGTTAAAGCTTAATCTATTTCTCTTTGTTTTGATGATAACAAACTAATATGTTTAATCTCTTAGTGTTTTTAAGCCTTCCAGTTTATTGCTATATCTGTAAGGATGCGCTTAAGTCACTTAGAGATGCGCTTGACTGGTCTCAGTCGCGCTTAACACCAAGCGGAGAAAGTAAGTTTCGCAAACGGTGTTTAATAAATCCATTCAAGACCAAGAAGTGAGAGTGATCGAGCTTCGAGGGCGTAGTAGACGCGCTTGAATGAAGAAGAAGAAGGTTGACCACGAGGTTCCACCATAGCTTAGGGTGTGCTAGAGCGCAGAAGAAAACCGCCAACACGCTAGAGAAGGCTAGTAAGCGGGAGAGTGCAAGTTGCGTGCACAGGAAGGTGCGAGAAGAACTTGTTCATTCTTTGAGACGTAACTACACGGATCGCCAGCGTGGAAGGTGTTAGAGCTAAAAGCACACGGATTGCTGATGTGGCATGGATCAACAAGTGAAGAACAAAACCAAATCACTCCAGGCTGTTGATTAATTCTGGTGAAGCGATCAAGGCACATGGATTGATGAGGTGGCATTGTGCTTAGTCTTTGTTTGTTACACGAATTAAGTTAGAGGATTATCTTAAGGTCGGTGTATAAATAGAGGACTGTTGCATTCACTCTAGATGTTACAAACTGAGAGAATTATAGAAAAGCTAGAGAGAGCTTAAGTGATATACTTGTTTGTAATCAGAGAGAGTGCTGAGAGTGCCTTCATTTGTTCTTTAGAGCTGAACTCAGTATTGTAGAAGGAAGTGTTACGAGTGAGCTTCAAAGTGATTGAAGCTAGAGTTGTAATTGTTTCTTCTATTAATACAAGTGTAGTGGTGAGTTTTATCCCGAGTCAGCTAGTGACTTAGGGTTCTCACCTTTGAGAAATTTTGTGTGTGCAAATATAAGTGCGCTTTAACAACTTAAAGTGCACTCAATTGTCTGTCTGACCTCTTCCGCACTTAAGGACTTTAGTAAATTCATTACTAATAGTTCTACATAGGCCAAGCGCATCCCAAGTATTCAAAGAGCAATTGTATACTTGTTAAGCGCATCTAAGGCTTAATGAACCTTAGTGACAGTGAACAATAGCTGATCAAATACGTGTTTTCTACACGTAATATTCTCAAGCAAGTTCTTCTAAGAACTAGAGTCAATATCATGTACAAGAGGCTTACTTTTGCAAATTTCACAAGGCATAGAGGTTCTGAGAACATCTTTTCCTTTTCTTCAAGTATTCTCTTATAATTAGACAAGTCTGTTTCTAATTGTTACACTTGCTTACTCAAGTGAGCATTCTCATCATTTAGGCATCCAATTTCATCTTTATAATCAGCTTATCTTTCTTCAAGTTCACCATTAACTTTTCCAAGTTTCTTAATTCTTTTTATTAATTGTTTCTTATCACAATCGTTTAGATATTCAAGGGGATCATGGGAAACTACCTCAGAAGTTGAAGACTCAGCGTCAGATCCTCTTTCCATGAGACAGTTTCCAAGTCCAGATCCATTGAAGTTTATGTCTTCCTTAGAATCAGAACCCCAAGTAGCAACCAGGGCCTTCTTTTCCTGAAATTTTCCTCTAGAGAACGTGTTCCCTTGAGGAGCTTTGCTCTTCGTCTTCTCATCTTCTGAAGCGTTGGACAATTCCCTTGCTAGATGTCCCTTCTCCTTGTATTGGAAACAGATGAACTCTTTTAGATATTTCTTGGAAAAGCTTGGTTTAAACTTTCTCTTGTAGAACTTCTTTTTGATGTGTTCCATAAACAAAGCAGTCATCTTGCCCTCACCTTCCTCCTCATCAGAATAGTCATCTTCCATCTCAAGCTTATCAAAAGCTTTGGAAATACCAGCCTTAATCTTCAACGCGACTCCCTTTTCAATCTCTTTGGAGAGATTGACCTTGTTCTGTTCTGTCTCATCGACCACAAGTTTGTTGATGATTTGAACGAGAGGAATGTTGAGGGTTACATTGGTGTTTCTCATTATTCATTTTACTAAGGAGAACTTCTACACCAAGCCATTGATAATGACAAGAACCTTGGATTTCTCTTCAAGCACGAGCCCATCATTGGTGAGTTTGGAACACAATCTCTGAAACCATGAGTAATACTCTGAGACTTTTGTTTCCTCCATCTTGAAGAAATGATAATAACTATGAAGTTGAAACTTCTTGCTCGCTTTTAGTTTCGTGCTTCCTTCATGCATCTTCTTTAAATCATTCCACATGTCACGAGCATTGTCTATATGAAGCACCTTGTCCATGTCTTCTCTGGTGAGACGGTTGAGAACGTACTGCCTCGCCTTGGCATTCTTTTCCATCATGTTGTAGTCGGCGGGAGTCCATTAGGCTTCTACTTTTGTGAGATCCACTTCACCTTTTCCATTGAGAATGATGCACCAACATTGGTAGTCATTGGTGCTGATGTAGACTTCCATTGTTCTCTCCCACCATTCTTCTTTTTCGGCCTTCCTCAGGTTGAGGCTTATTGGTTGAGATACCAAGGGAGAACTCGCCGTTGTGAGACATTTCTTATGAGTAGACACACAATTAGAGACTTACTCTGATACCAATTGTTGGACCGGATGTGTCTAAGTAGATCTATGAAACAAAATCTTGTTCCTTAGATGCGGAAAATACAAAGAAACTCACAACGGAACAAATTTTTTTATAGTGAGAACCTTTGACGACCAACTAGTTGTCTAGGAGAAAACCCACTACCTTTATCTCGAAGGATATTGAAACCCTGTTTATATTAATAGACGAGATTACAACAATTAAGAGCACACACATATTATGTCTAACCCTTAGACTTTCTAATTTTCTAACTCTCTCAACAATATCTCCCGCAGTTTCTCACCGTTCTCTAACACAAGAACACTCGATCGATTCTCAGTTTCTCTCACTTTTTCTTTTGGAATTCGATAAACTAAATGATGGATCAAGTCCTTATTTAAATGTTCCCAGAATCAACTCTTTAAACATCTAATTCGGGCTTCATGATTTACGCCCTTGATTTGAACTATTTCATAACAGGCTCAAGTCAAATATGCGTTAATCAATCATACATGGAAACTTAGGAAATACACGTATACATGTTTTGTTTCTTATCCTAAATCTTTCCATAATCAGATTACATTTAATGTTCTTCAGAAATTCAAAAGCTCAAATAGAAACGGCTAAGAGAAGGGTATTCTCTTGCGTTTACGTTCCGTCTTCACATGGATGGAGGTGTTCTTTAGAATCCACTTGATCATTACTTCATTAAGATTGTGCGTGGATGAAAGCACTAAAGAAGCATGAATTTGACTTGGTACTTTGAAGACTTGTTCATTTCTATCTAAAAGAACAATGTTCTCTAACACTTAACAAGGTAGAATGTCATATCTTCTTTAATCTCGACTTGATCAATCATGAGACTTTTGGTCTGAATTAATATGCCTGGAAGATAAACTTGATAAACCATGAGATCACAATTTGTTTTTCATAATCAAAACATGGAGAAAAAGAAAGTATTGCTCATTAAGGAACAAAAAACTGTTCTCTAGATTCAATGCTAACAGTTGGTATGTCATGTAATTCAAATGAAGATGCGCTCAATTTCTATTACACTTATGCGAAAACTGTTGGTCTTTCTCTGCATATTAATTCTATAAGGTTGGTGAGATCATTACCCTCAGGTGGATATTTTGCAATGAACAAGGATATAAAGTTGTTGCTCAGAAGCCTAAGCAAAGAAGTCATGGATCTTTCTAATTTGGTTGACTTGCTTATCTTACAATTCGTCTTGATACCAGTACCATCTCATATAGTTACATTCATCTTGAAGAACGTCACACTCATGAATTTGTATTACCCAAGACATGCAATCTATGAGCTCTAGTAGGAAGTTGAATAGCGGTCATAAGAAGTTTGTTATGGATTGTCAGAAAGCCAGTATTGGCCTAGTTAAGTGTCATCGTATTTTTAAAGAGATGGTTGACAATTACAATCAATTTGGTGCTTCATCCATTCATTTCAAGAATTAACAGCGTGATATGTTAGCATACATCGCCGGTTCCAATGCTCAAATGACAATAACAAGTTTATGAAAAAGGAGGTTTGTCCCGCATTCTTCTTCGAATACGATGTAGACTCCGATGACCGCTTGACACTTTTTTTTTGGACTAACCCTATATGTCGTAAGAATTACTCCATCTTTGGTGATGTTGCCTCGTTTTATGTTACTTACTATACTAACAGGTTTGTCATCCTATTTTATGTACTATGTTTTTCATTTAATTTAATGTACCTTGTATGTTAAATTCATCCACCATTTTTACAAATTTCTAAACCACATTAAAGACGTATGTCAATCTTCTTTTAATCTCAGTCAAGCTTGTTCACTGTATTGCTTTTCTGAATGAACCACCTATAGTAATATTCGAACTTGATAGTTTGATTTGTGAATCTTGATGTATGTACGTTTTTTGAGAATCTAAAAAAATATGACCAATTTACCCCTCCCCTACACGACGCCCCAAATACGGACGAAACTGATCCAGATTCATGCGAAGATACGGTGATAGAGGACTGCTACATTAGCGTGGGTGATGATGCAATTGCAATCGAGAGTGGTTGGGATCAATATGGCACTGCATATACCCGGCCTTCGAAGAACATTCTCATCCGAATTCTTGTTGTCCAATCCATGGGTGTTGTTTTTTAAGTAGAAAATCATAAATCTGCTGGATAAAGGTAGTCCAAAATAAAATGTTCAACCGGGGGATGGTGCCTAAGGGTTTGTTTAGAAAAAATATTTATAAAGACATTTTTGTTTATAAATAAATTTTCTAGAATAAATCTGTTTGGTATAAAAGTATTTTTTATGAAAATCCGTGTAATTTTAAAGGAAAGTGTGAGTATGAAGAAAAAGGAAAACTAAATTTGTTACATGTTTACAGAAAGTAAGAAAGTACTTCTATTAGAAAGATCTTTATAAATAATAAGGACTATGTACCAAACGGAGCCTAAATTATAAATATACCTTATCATTTCTTACGGGTTAGTATCTACGTAATCTTCAGATACAAATACGTTTACGAAAAAATATGTATTTATATCTGGAGGGAGTATTGATTATAAGCAAACCTAGTAATCGTGTCGCACTGGTCGGGTTCGTGTTATAATGTTTCGGCTTTGGGTCGTTTCGGGTCAAATTTTTACCGGATTACAACCGTGTTGGATCGAGGGGGCTTCCCCACAAGCAAAGTCTCTGAGACTTGGAGTTTGCTTAAAATGGCGGAAGAGAGTAGCTAAACAACAACGAACAAGAATAGTTTTCTCCAAAGTGAGAACCTTAGATTCCTACTGAATCAAGGGGAAAACTCACTACTAAACTTGTATTGAAGGTTGCTTTGAATGTGTTTTACAAAGGATGCTCTCTTTTCTCTCTAGAAAAAAAGAACTCTCTCTCCTTTCGTACAAACCACAACTCTCTCAAGCTACCTTACACAATACTCTCTATAACACTCTAAGA
Source organism: Phyllobates terribilis (assembly GCF_046119375.1). Taxonomy (NCBI): domain Eukaryota; kingdom Metazoa; phylum Chordata; class Amphibia; order Anura; family Dendrobatidae; genus Phyllobates; species Phyllobates terribilis. Next base: position 6,781 of record NW_027367868.1, read on the forward strand.
ATACCAAAGCAGGAACCCTTCTCTGGTTCAAGTCTTTTCCTATTTATAGAGTAAGCATACTCTAGCTATTACATACAAATAAAATACAAACGTGTCTAAATCCTGATTGGCTGACAAGAAAGAATATTCCAATTCTGTTGAACGACTTCAACACGCCAATAATGTCTTGACATGTAGATGAGCGCTCCTCGCCACTTGAAGGATCAACTACCACGTGTACGGCTCATATTCTATCTTGTCGTGCCACTTGCGCTCCTTTAAGAAAATCATTTAAAACGTGTGCTTATACAAAAGCTGGTGAAAGCGCATCCTTTGTAGTTAGTGACAAATAGGAATTTTCCAGCTCGGCTACTCGTTTCTCTGCCTTGTTTTCTTCAGCTCGCCTAGGTCGCTGAACCAGCTAGCTTGAAAACATTGAAGCGAACCTTGTATACTCTGTATATGCATTAAGCGAGCCTTGTACTGTGTAAGCGAGCTTCATATGGTGTACACTACACTTGTAAGCTGCCTTAAATATCCTGTAAACTCTTTAAACACTTGATTCCAACAATGATTAAGTTTGTAAGCATCAAAAGTAGAGAAACTAAGTTAAGCTACCTCAACTCTACTAACAAACCGGTCGGTTATAATAGGTTTAAAGCTCGGTTTGGGTCGGACCAACAAGTCGGTTGACATGGATTGTTTTCCAATTTTTTTGATATACAAGGCGTATCCTTCACTTAGGTTCACGGACAAGGTGTATGGTCCCCGTTCTTATCTACGGCAGCGAGGAAATCCCCGTGGGACGTGATGTTTAGGAACATGTCTGTTGGGCTGTCCTTCAAGAAGAAACACGTGTTCTAGTGCGCGTTTGTGTACGGGAGGGTGATTGGAATGGTGTTTCCGTGTCCGTGTGAGAATCTTGATTTGTATGATGAGCAAGGGAGGCTTGTTAAGAAGTCTGCTTCACAGAATGTGACTGATATAGATTACGATTTCTGAGAGGATTTTGTCATGTTTTTGTGATGTTGATTTGGAAGTTTGTTTGTGGGTTGATGGAGTATATACATGCCAGTTGATAATGTAGTTGAAATAGCTAGGCTTTTGAAGTGTAACCAAAAATCCCACTCATCTCATTTTTGTTGTTATTTGTTATGTGACTAAAAGGCAATCTCTACACTATGGAGATGCCTTTCCTGTGAGTCTCGAATTAACGATCAGAGATTTGGGGCACTAGTGCCAAATACTACATTGACAACGAGTATACAATAAGTTGGGAGCCTTTTTTAAATTAACCTTGTTCAGTTAGGAACTTATGATATACCATCTGTTTCTTAATACAGGTATTCCTTTATTAGAAAAGACCTACATTAAGAAATGAAGGACTATATCAGTAGAATTTATCAATATTAATATGATGAGTATAAAAAGTGCTTGATGCTTAGCTTTAGACTTATTTAAGTCAATCGGTATTGAAATTCAAATATCCAATAAGACCTCCGACTTATGTTTTATTTTCATTTATTTTTTATTTTTGAAAAAAAGTGATTTACTATACATATCAATGTAGGGAAATTGAGAGCATGTAAACAGCACCGCTACAAACGGTGCCAAGACACGAGACTGGATGAATTAGTTTGGCGTATTTGCAAATGTCTTATTTTTTTATTTGACTAAATCTCAAAATAGTCTCATGCTAAGGTGCAATCAAGTATCAACGGTCACGTCAATCCAAAATAAAAAGTATCAACAGTCACGTATGGTATAAGAGGACGAAATGGCGACCTGACTTGGGAGAAGAAGGCCAGGTGGTTAATTGGTGAAAGAGGGACCGAAGCTAGACTTTGCATCGCGTCAAAGCGCAGTAGCAGGGCGATGAACGCAGTGGCCGTCAAGGTTGCCATGCATTTGTAAGCTTGATGACATGCATTCGGTTTCCTGAAGAAATACGTGGTAAAGAGCCCCATCAATAATGATTCAAGACCACGTCAGCATATAAAAGTGAATTCAAAGCGCAGTGATAAGTGGCAAGAGCGCGGTGAGCAGGCTTTTAGATGGAATAGGGTATAATGCGGTCAAATGTGGGGGAGAGAAACCATATATACAACGGTCATGTGATGAGAATGAAGTAAATCATATCAAATTCAATTTGGTGGTGATGATTGGCGTGTTGGATAAAGTCGGCCGATTGTATGTAAGAAGAAATGATTAAGCAAGATCAGTACGTGAAAATGGTCCAGGTAGTATGACTACGTCCAACCTTTAGCCAACAGGTGTCTAGATACCAAGCTGCTCAACCCCTCTACATATACTCCACTCGACTAATGTCAGAAAGATTGGGTTTTTAGGACCAAAAGGCTTGCTTAATTCCGGATCAACATTTAGCTTCCCGTTAATTGAGATAAATTGTTATGTAAACCATTTCTTAGCTTACAAGATATCTCAACCGTACTTGTAAATTCATCAAAATGGTATCAACAAAGATAGATGAGATGAACATTGGGCATATACTGTCCCGGAAATGGTTTATCAGGCATTTTTATTAAGTAATTTTTGGGGAACCTTCACTGGTACTATCAGAGTTTTTTTCAAAATAACCGACGGATGGTAAATACTGATGGATATAACCACAACCTCAAATTAATTACCGGAATACCCACCTTTTCAGCCGTTCATACCGTTGTTTGCAACAACTGTTCTTACTTTGGGTGTCAGGCCCTGCGATGCAATGTATATGAACCGATATTCTGTACAACAAGTTTCATTGAATTTTTTTTAAAAAATTGCTATTACAACCGTTGTTATAAACATCGGTTTACTTAATTTTTTTACCCCTCCTGTACGTTGTACATTGTGGAACCCTAAATACTAATAACTCATAAAAAAGGCCTAATAATGAAATCAAATTTATTTATAATTCATATAAATAGAAAATTATAAATAATCAAGACATAAATAATTGTAAAATTCAAGTCAAATACTAATAATAAATAGCACACAAAGATGGATCAAAGTCGTCCTTATCAGCACTCGTCCCCGTCCTCGTCCTTGTCCTCTTCATCGTCCTTGTTCTCATTTTGCTCCCTTACACACGAAAAAGATGGATCAAACTCATTAAACTCCCGTATATAATCCCTGGACGACGGCCTTGTAGGGGAAATGAAGGCACTTGGAGCGTTGTTTTTGGTGAAAAGGTTTGATATGCTTGTGGGAAATGAGGACTACAAATATGAAGGATCTGAGGCCCATGAATAACTACCATACTGTGAAAATGATGGTGCATGAGTCGACGACGATGAATATGGATGTTGAGGTGAAAATGAGTATTGTCATGTGATAAAGACCATTTTCCCCTTCCAGCATCCTCCAAATACTTCCGTGCAAGTGGAACGCTTAATCCAATAGCTTGCATCCTTCTCTGAAATGTATATATGTAGTTGAACTGACTAAGTCTTTCAAATTCTTGTCTTTGAAGGTTACATGAAAGTTTGAAACCAAGTGGCAAACATAAAATCTATGAAATGCATTAGGCTCTCTCCAGCGTGGGGGGTCGTTCATGGCCTTCGTGATGCCCGGTTGTCTATCAGAAATAGCACACAAACTAGTGCGTTGTGTTACCTGATTACCCAATATATTCATGAACCAACACTAGCTTGAACCATTCTCACTCTCAACAATGGAAAAAGCAAGGGGAAGTATTTGATCATTTGCATCGACCCCCATAGCTATGAGAAGACAACCTTTATACTTTGCATACAAGTGGGTGCCATTAATTGTAATCAGAGGCCGACACTGTTTAAAACCATGTATAGATGGTGCAAACGACCAGAAGACCCGTTGAAATATGTAGCCGTTGCCATCATCACTTAGTGTCGTTTTCCATTCAACAACAGTACCATGGTTCTTTTCTTGAACCGCGTACAAAAATCGAGGAAAGATAGCATATGATTCATCCCAGTCCCTAAAAATTGCAGCTAGTGCTCTTTGCTTTCCACCTCATGCTCTTCTGTACATAATTCGCACATGAAGTTGTTGTTGTATTATTTGCATGATTGTCCTCGGTTTAAGTGTCGTGTCTTCACGGATAATTGGAATAATATCACCAAAAATGAACTTCTCGGTGACATTTCGATTATCTGTATGCATGCTATCTCGTACATAATTTGGGGCATGGCAATCGTGATATTTGCGTATTCTCACATGTTCTCACTCCCTCTGACTCTACGAGCTGATAGTCGCCATTTGCAACCTTTTCCTATCTACATACAAACTATAGTCCATCGATCGTGTTCCTGCTTTTTCACCTTGAACTCCTTGCCCTGGAAGCTGAATAAATTATCACTTTTCTTTACAACCCACTAAGAGAGTTGAAAATTTGACCAGCAACTAGTTCTTCTTGGCTATGATGTGGAATTGCTACATCCCATGCATTCCATAAGTTAAGCATTGCTACATTAGGCTCTTCATATACGTTCCAGGTTGGGGTAATAGCAGTTGCGTCTATAGTCATACGTTCCGCTGGATCATGAACTTCGTCGGAATCCTTGTCCTCTGACGAATCACCAATGTCATCCTCATGATCAACGCCAAACTCATCGATGTAAATTCTGTCATCTAACTGGTTGTTGTTAGGCTCTCCATCACTTGTCATTTCTGCCATTGAATGTGTAGGATATGACACTCCTTCATTATGAAATCCACTTGCCTCATTCGATGTGAATGTTTTACAATTTTCAACCCCAACAAGTAATCCAGTGAAAGTGGTCATGTACATCCATGGATAGTTGTTATCGCCGTCCATAGCTATCTTATCAACTACTAAAAGCACAAATTGATATATCTTAATTGTCAATGAATACCACACGATTTAATGTAATATAAATATCAACTAATATGACACAAGAGTTATTCAAATGAGCTAATTTTACTACACAAATAAAAAATAACTTTAAAATGAGCCAATTTTACTAAAAAAATAAAAAAGTAACTTTAAAATGAGCTAATTTTACTAAAATGAGCTAATTTTACTAAATAAATAAGTAGTAACTTTTAAAATGAGCTAATTTTATTAGAAAATCTTATAAAACTATCAATAAATTACTGATTTACTTAAAAAATTAAAATAAGTTAATTTAAAAAATAATAAACTAACAAAATTACCGCATTTTATAACCATGCATTAAACATCTAGGTAGATTCTGTATAATCATGCATTTAAAAAAGAGAGTTGTTGTTAGTAATAGGGGTTCATCAATGTGAGCCGATGTTACTAACAACGGTTTATCAACGTGAACCACTGTTAGTAACAACGGTTCATCACTGTGAGCTTCATTGACCTAACCTCAGTTCATCAAGGAAAAAATTAATAAAATTTGGTATTCAACAACAAATATGATATTCAACACTATAATAGTAAATTTAACCTAAAATTAATATAAATATGATATTCAATAAAAAAAAATATGATATTCAACACTACACTAATAAATTTAACCTGAGATTAATATAAATATGATATTCAACAACAAATATGATATTCAACACTATAATAATAAATTTAACCTAGGATTAATATAAATATGATATTCAACAACAAATATAATAAAAATTAATAATTATGATTCCAATTAAAACAAACATAACTTAATTTAATTTTAAATTATGAACTTTAACAAGGAAAAAATTACTCACCTTATAATGGACTAGTATTAGAATCACCAAATGAGATGTTGAATGTGAAAGATAACCTCTGATTTCTAGTATGAGAAAAACAAAATTAAATTTAGATTATTATATCTATAAACAGGATTATAAATAAATTTACAGTTGAGTAAAAAAATTACCTTAGTATGGAGATTTCTAGAGGAGATAGAAGATGAATTGTGGAGTGAATTTTGTATAAAAGCCCATATATATAGAAGGTTGGTATTTGCATGTGGAAACAAATGTGTGCAAAATTTTTAATTTTGGATGAGTGGAGTGAATGAGTTGGTTGGTGGGTGGGTTGATCTTTGCATGTGTCATTTAATCTCAGAGACAGCAGCAGGGAAGCAGGGGAACGCATTGACTGAGCAGCCTCTGCGTATAGAATTTTTTTTATAAAAAAGGTAAAATTATAGTTCACAACAGCGGTTCTCTTACAGAAAATTAAAAAAAATCTAAAACCGTTTTTTGCAACAACGGTTCATTTGGAAGAGTCGCTGTTCGCGACATCCGAACCAAGAACCGTTGTTTGTAACTGCGATTCTTTCCCTGAGAAGATGGAAAATTGTACATTCGGATAATAAGTTTCATGCTCTGATCATATCCATAAATATTTTATTTCTATCGGTTATTTTAAAAAAGAAAATCACAATCTGTTGCGAACATGCTCACGATAAGTAGTATCTGTTCTTTCGCTTCTTTTAAGGGATCTGTATGGCGATCGGGATGAAGAAGAAAGTGGTGATTTTGTGTTACGCTTTCATGCACTGTTAAATACATTAGCAACGTTGGTTGTTCTCACAGCTATGCATGTATAGTTATTTTGGGCACATGGATCACGAAAAAGAGAGGAGAAAATCTTCTTTAAGAAATGTTTAAAGACAATCTGAATGCAAATATGATACATGAGAAAGACACGTAGTCCGCAACATTGATATGAAGGGCGGGAGTTGTCAGCATAGTCCACTCGATGTATATGTATAAGGTTGAAGCTGCCCTGTGTAAATAAGATAATTCCATACATTGATTGATACTGGAAACCGATTACATATAGCAGTACAATCCTGAGAATCAGCAACTAACAGAGTGGACCTAGTGCAAGAGATAAATGAGGAAGATCTCTAACTACCACTACTTAGTCTTTCAGTAAACAGAATTTACAAATATAACTAAGTCTATTTATTGATATTTATCACCCCTCTGCAAGCTGATGAGTATCCAAAACTTGAAGCTTGGAACGTAGAAAGGCCACTCGATCCTTCGGTAAAGATTTGGTAAATATATCGGCCAACTGATCTCTGGACGATACATGATGAACGATCAGTTTACCCGACTCCACTTGCTCCGGAACGAAATGGAAATCCAGTGCAATGTGCTTAGACCTGGTTTGAATGACTGGATTTTTACACATGAATTGGTCTCCTACATTGTCACAGAGAATAGAAGGAGCACAGAAAGGTGGAAGCTTGAGATTAGAGACCAACTGTTGCATCCATAATAACTCAGCAGAAGTGTAGGCCAAAGCTTGGTACTCTGCCTCTGTACTAGACCGGGCTACGACTCTCTATTTCTTCGAAGTCCAGCCTTATGAGATTGGAGCCGTGGAAGATAGAAAAACCATATTGCGACCTACTGTCATCACTGTCGAAAATCTAACCAGCGTCGGAATAGGCCAGCAAACTGTCTGCAGAGGTAGGCCGGAAACACAATTGATGATTGAGTGTACCCTTTAAATAAAGAAGAACACGCTTGACAACTTGCCAGTGAGCATCCGTAGGTGCGTGCATATATTGGCACACTCGATTTATAGCATACGCAATGTCTGGGCGCGTAATCATAGCATACTGAAGAGAGCCCACCGTCTACCTATATAACTGAGGATCAGAGAACGCAGTACCTGCCAATTGAAGCTTAACGGAGGGATCCGCCGGAGTTGATATCTGATTGACCTCAGCCATATTACACCGTTTGAGAACATCATCTATATATCTAGTTTGAGAGAGAAGAATACCAGACTGGACTTGTTTGATCTCAATTCCCAGAAAGAAATTTAAGCCCCCCATATCTTTCAGTGCAAACGTCGCATTCAACTCTGTGATGAACTGCTGAACAAGACGGGAATTGCTACCCGTGACGATCAAATCGTCGACATAGACGAGAGCATAAATAGTCAAATCCGGACCGTGGAGGACGAATAACGAATTATCCGACTGGTAGGCGTGGAATCCTCGAGACACCAGATGCGACTTTAGTTTGGTGAACCACACCCTAGGTGCCTGTTTGAGCCCGTACAAGGCCTTATGAAGCTTGCAAACGTATCCCGGTTTGGAAGGATCTTCAAAACCCTTTGGTTGGACCATATAGACCTCCTCTGTTAAATCGCCATTGAGAAATGCGTTTTTGATGTCCAACTGACACACACACCATCGTCTGGAAAGAGCAATAGAAAGAACAAGGCGAATTGTCGTTGCTTTGACCACAGGCGAGAAAGTATCAAAGAAATCAACGCCTGCAGCTTGACTAAATCCCTGCACAACCAAGTGAGCTTTGAATCGCTCAACGGAACCATCAACCTTGCGCTTAACCCTGAATATCCACTTAGAACCCACAATATTAGAATTACAAGGTGGAAGAACAAGTGACCACGTACCATTACGCATTAAGGCGTCATATTCAGTCTGCATTGCAGTGCGCCAAGTAGGGTTCTTTTAGGGCTTGGGAGGTAGTATTGGGCTCGGTGATGATAGATGGTGTGGATGTAGCAGCAATATAAGATTTGGGCTTTAAAGAATTGGTAGAGGCACGTGTAATCATAGGGTGGGTCTTGTCTGAAGCAGCTCGAATATAGAGGAGGGATTTGATTTATTTTGGGAGCTGATGGTTGGGTTTTGGTAATGTGGACTGGAGGTTGGGCTTTGGAGAACTGGCGACCCAGATGCAGGAGAAGTGGACGTAATGGGCAAATTGGTGGGAGATGTTGGAGTGATAGTGGTGGACGGTTGGGCCATGGATAATAAATCCATATGGAGCGGCATGTTGGGCTGAGGAAGAGGAGCCGATTCTGCTGGCCCAGTAGCAAATGGATATACACCTTCATCAAAAGCCACAAACCGTGAAATATAGAGTCTGGAAGTTAATTTATCAAAGCATAAATAACCCTTATGATTAGAGCTATATCCAATAAATACACAAGGTGTGGATCTGAAATCCATTTTGGACTTAGTGTATGGACGAAGAAATGGATAACATAGGCAACCAAAGGGTGCGTAAAAACGCATAATCGGGAGTTTTGTTGTAGAGTTTAGAATAGGGAGATTGGTAATTCAGGGTAGGTGTAATGGTTCGGTTATGGAGATAGGTGGCGGTTTTGAAGGCACGTTCCCAAAATGTGAGGGTAGGGATGATTTGGCTAGTAGAGCGAGGCCTTTTTCCACAATGATTCGATTTCGACGTTCGACGGCTCCATTTTGTTGTGGTGTGTAGGGACATGAGATACGATGGTGGATGCCGTGGTTAAGTAAAACCGTCGAAATGTTACGATATTCACCCCCCCCCCCCCCAAATCAGTTTGTAATTGTTTAATAGGATGACCAAATTGAGTTTGAATCATTTGACAAAATTGGATAAATGTGGACAAAACCTGTGATTTATGAGATAAAAAATATATCCAGACAAATTTTATGTAATCATCAATAAATAACACAAAGTAGCGATTTCCATTCATAGATAAAGTGGGTGAAGGACTCCATACATCCGAATAAACCAAATCAAAAGGTTTAGATGAAGAAACATGAGCCTGCATAAGCGGTAAACGATGACTCTTGCCTAATTGACAAGGTCCACACAAGGGTTGTGATTTATTTTGCGAAACAGACAAATTGAAAGATGAAATAAGGCGCTATAATAATTGGTCATTGGGATGAGCCATCCGATCATGCCAAACTGAAGAAGATGTCCGAACACAAGACAAAGCAATAGTTGTGGACGTTTATTTGAAAAAGATGAGATGGTGTAGAGACCATTATCCACGTGGCCTTGTAGCAGAATCTGACCTTGAAAATTCTTAACACAACAGGAATTAGGCCAAAATTCCATATAAATAGGATTATCTCTGGTGAGTTTTGATACTGATAAAAGATGTTTAGTGAGTTTAGGGACAACGAACACTTGAGGCAATTGCAAATTAGAAACAGAAGATGAACCTGAATGGGTAATAGTAAGAGAATTACCGTTCCCCACTTGTAACGTATCATTGTCGGAGTAAGCCTCGCTAATCTGCAGTTTGCTCAAGTCCGGTGACACGTGATCAGAGGCACCGGTGTCAAAGTACCAATTCGGGTCCAGAGAAGACGGATTGGTGAACTAGGCCGTGTGAGCTTGACAAGGCTGCGATCGCGGATTCGGGTGGCGGGACGCAAAATCTTGTTGGTTCTCTCTCTGCCAACAATCAATCGCCTTATGACCCGGGCGACTGCACAACTGACACTGAGGCCGGCGACGAGACTGATTTCCACCTCCTCTGGTGGAGTTGTTCCCCTGGGACTGATAATTGCTCGAGTTGTTGTTGGTGTTAGTAGAGTAGGATGATGAATTGGATGAATTGCGATTAAAGGAATACCGATTTGCGACATTGGTAGTGGGAGCAAACTGGGCTGGCGCTAGTGGTGTTGGTAGAATAGCCGCCTAACGAGCAATCTTAGCCTCAATTCTGGCTTCTTCCTGGAGTAGCAGGCCGACCAATTCATCAACGGAGGAACCGTTGGAGTTGATCATAAATGCGGAGACGAAGGGACTGTAGGAAGAGTCGAGGCCTTGCAAGATGAACCCGATCAAGTCTTCGTCTTTGACGAGATGAGAATTCTCAGCGAGGGAGTCCGTAATCGACCTCTTCCTCTCAATGTATTCGAGCATCGGGAGAGCGCCTTTGTTGAGGGACTGGAGTTGCACCTTCATGCTCATCATGTTCGCTCTTGTTTGTGCCTGAAAAGAGCGATCCAGGACCACCCACGCTGCTCGAGTAGTAGTGCAGCGCGCCACAATAGCGAGAGCTCTGGGTCCAAGGGTAGATTTCAGCCCGAGAAGAACAAAGAGGTCGCGTTTCTTCCAAGCGACAAATTCAGGATTTGGAGTTGGGGTGGGATTTTCAGTGGTTGTGGGGAGAAACTCAGGTGGTGGAGTGGGATTCAGGGAAAAGGATTCAAGATCAAAGGTTTCGAGCGAAGAAACTACTGTTGTGCGCCAAAGTGAATGTGTATCCCTTTCCAATTTGAGGCACATGGAAGGAATCTGCAGATTGAAATTTTGATTTGGGGCCGTGGAATTTGCAACGGCAGAGAGAAGGGTCTGAGAGGTAGCATTTTGAGTATATGTATTTGAAGGATATGTAGCCATGGAAGAAAAAATAAGGAAGCTATGATACCATGTAAATAAGATAATTCCATACATTGATTGATACTGGAAACCGATTGCATATAGCAGTACAATCCTGAGAATCAGCAACTAACAGAGTGGACCTAGTGCATGAGATAAATGAGGAAGATCTCTAACTACCACTACTTAGTTTTCCTATCAAATAGAAGCAGTAAACAGAATTTACAAATATAATTAAATCTATTTATTGATATTTATCACCCTGCCTGCAAAGGACCGCATTCTGCCACACTCTCTTGAGGATCACGCTTAGCTGCTGACATAAAGCTATCAGTCCGTGGTGTGTGTCACGGTGAAGAATCATCTCGATCGTGGAGACGTCGGGAGTTAGAAGATGACGGTCAAGTATAACGATAGGACAAAGAACGACACGAACAAAGTTTGTTTAGCCTCAGAAAGTTATTGAAGATCGTCATTCACATGAAGATATGCATGTCATTTCATGGGTATGATGGAGCATGACTGGGAAGGAATGAAACAAACATGAACCACATTTGATCACAAATGATACTGCGAGGAGGACATCAATTCCTTGGGACACTCGAGTCGGTGATGTCGGTGATGTCATGCATGGAAAACGCTGATGAGCACATGAAGGTGGCGGGGAGGTACTATGCCTGTAACATCTCCATGATGGACTGACATGGTCGGTAGTGAAGATTCTCATAAAATCGATTAATAAAATATGCCCGATAACTCAATCCCGAGACGGTGGTTCTTCTATCTTATTGAGTCTATTTTGATGAATGTACAAGTCCGGTCGAGATATAGTGAAAGATAAGAAATGAGTTACATGATAATTAGTCCTAATCAACATGAAATTAAACGTGGATCGGGAGTTTTGCAAGCCTTTTTATTCTCACAAAGTCAATCCCCTCATTCTTCACTTGAGCCGAGTATATGTAGAAATTTTGAGCCGTTTGAGATGGGTGAGCTACTTAGTCCACGTCTCGGGTGGGGGGCTTGTGTCCTGGCTAATCCACGTGCTTGATGGAGATAGTGCTGGATGGAGATGTTAGTCTTAACTATTATGGCATTCGTATTATTATTATTGGTATGTCAGTTTAGGTATTAGTGGGTCAAATAAGTCATCTGTTGGTGAATTTGTGGAGTCAATTAATTGAAAGAGTCGGCCGATATCTTAGGAGTTAGTGGTGCAAGTCAGTTATTTTTTTAAGAGTTTGTATTTCAAGCTTTGCAGTTCATTCAATACAAGTTATCCCGTTTGTTTGGTCAAATCAGTGCTTTGCTATAGCGTTGTGGTATTAGAGCCAACAAACAAGATTGAGAACATTGTGGGTACAGTGAAACACAGAAATTCTCGAGAACCAACTTACAGAGAGTGTAAGGATTAGTGAAAGTGATTTTGCCAAAGCATGCATTCCCAAATATGATGGGGATTATGATCATTGGGCTCCCTTGATGGAAAATTTGCTTCGATCTAAGGAGTATTGGATTGTTGTGACGAATGGCTTCAAAGAATCTGTAACTGGGGTAGTTACTTCTAACTGTAGAACAGGAGGTAAGGTTAAAACACTTCAAGGAAAAGAATTACTTGTTCAGCAGCATCGACAAAGTAATTCTCAAGACAATCGCACGAAAAAGCAACTGCAATGCGGGGAGGAGAATCTATCAACGAGTACTTTGGCCGAGTCATGATTGTCACAAATGCAATGCAGAACTGCGGAGAAGATATCAACGATGACAAAATTGTTGAAAAAATCCTACGTACTCTAACTGAGAAATTCAATTATATTGTTTGTTCAATAGAAGAGTCGAAAGATATTGATACTCTGACAGTTGATGAGTTACAGAGCTCCTTGTTGGTCCATGAACAGAAATTCAAGAGGAATTTCACAAATGATCAAGCCCTGAAAATTGGTTTGATGAAGGAAGAGGAAGAGGAAGGAACAATGGGTATCCTTCAAATAGAGGTAGAGGATTGTTGGGCTATTCTCTCCATTAGTCCAAGAGTAAATGAGTCCAACCCAAAATTAGAAGCCCAATTGTTAGGAGAATTCTATAGTTGATTAGAGGATAAGATCAAAGGAGAATTCTAGATAAACTCTAGACTAATGTTAGGAAATATCTACATAGGGAAGTGTGCATGCTTATCCACTTAACACAAGCTCGCCACTACTATAAATAGGAGGTGGTGCTAGGCATTTGTAATCATCCCACAAGCAAATTCACAAAGTAATACAAAGAAGCTTTTAGAGCTCCAAAGCAAGGTTAGTCATTCTTCTCTTAGCTTGTCCACAAAATTAATTAGTCTTGTTCTATTCTTCCTTCCTAGAATACAAAATTAGCTTTTTCCCTTAGTTGTCCAATTCCCATCTTAATCCCGCAAAGGAGGGAAAGTCTACATAATTTCCCAACAAGTGGTATCAGAGTCAGGTTCGTTTGGGACCCCGATAGCTCGTGTGATTCAAGATGGAGGCTAGCGTTACCTTCGAAGGTGACATGTTCAAACTCACGGCGGACAACTACTTCTACTGGAAGCCGATGATGGAGGATCATTTGATATGCAAGGACTTGCACGATCCCATCATCACGAAAGAAAAGACGCAAGGAAAGGATGACAAGGCGTGAGAGCTCTCAAACCGAAAGTCGGTCGTCGTAATCCGTAAGTACATTGATCGATCTCTCTTTGAGCATGTCTCTACCTACACAAATGCTTTTGAATTATGGACGAAACTAGAGTCCTTGATTCAAAAGAAAACGCCTCGAAACAAGGCCCTCCTTGTTCGACGGTTGGTTAAGTTGGAGTACAGGGATGGTCAGAGTATGATGGAGCACTTGAATAATTTCAAGGGGCTCGTAAATCAGCTCACTAAGGACGAAATGAAGGTCGAAGATGAGATGCAAGCCCTTCTACTCCTTAGCTCCCTGCCTGAGAGTTGGGACATGTTGGTTGTCACTCTCAGTAACTCTGTACCAGAGGGGAAGCTTACCATGGACACCGTCAGTGATAGCCTTCTAAACGAAGAAGCCAGGAGGAAGGAACGAGGCATGAGTTTGCACTCGGAGGCAAACGTCGTCCATAGTCGAGGTAGAGAAGAGATATGTGGGCATTACAAACACCGAGACCAGTCTCGAGGACGATCCAAGTCACGCACTAGAGTTACCTGCTACTATTGTGGCAAGGTGGGCCACAGGAGATCAGAGTGTTGGATTCTGAAGAAAGACCAGCAGACAGGTCACGCCAAGACAGACAGGATCAACCTAGCAAGCAGGCAAGACGAAAGAACTACCGCTGCCGTGACAGAAATCGATGAGGAAGTGTATCTCGTCCGAGAAGATGTTCTAAGTGTTGCATGTGATGAAAGCACATGGATCGTAGACAGCGGTGCTTCCATACACGTCACCCCTAATATGAGCTTCTTCACAACCTATCGAAGTGGTGACTTCGGTGATTTCCTAAGGGGAAATGAAGGAAGAAGCAAGATCATCGGAAAGGGTGATATCATCCTGACATCAAACACAGGATGCAGGCTTGTTCTTAAGGATGCAAGACATGTTCTTGACATGCGCCTCAACCTCATATCTAGGGGGTTGTTCGATGATGCCGATATGGTGAACACCTTTGGAAATGGAAAGTGGAAACTCACCAGATGTAGCTTGGTCGTGGCTCGAGGAATAAGAGAAGGAAAATTGTACAAGACGCATGCCAAACTCTGTAAGGAGGAGCTGAATCTCGCAAGCACAGACATGGAGATATGGCACCGAAGGTTAGGACATATGAGTGAGAAAGGTCTTCATATCCTTTCTCGGAAGAAACTCCTCCCATACATGAAAGGTATGTACCTCGATCCATGCTCTGATTTCTTAGCCGGTAAACAACATAGAGTTACCTTTCAAAGATCTTCAACACCCACTAGAAGAAATCATATCCTTGAACTCGTGCACACTGATATGTGCTCTATGACGAAGAAATCCATTGGAGGTGCACAATACTTTGTCACCTTCATTGATGATCAGTCAAGGAAAGTTTGGGTGAAGTTGTTGAAATCCAAGGACCAAGTACTTGATGCCTTTAAGGAGTTTGTTGCACGAGTTGAAAGGGATACTGGCCAAAAGCTCAAGTGTGTCTGATCAGACAACGATGGTGAGTACCGAGGTCCCTTTGAGGAATTCTGCAAATCTCATGGAATCAGGATGGAGAAGACACCACCCAAGGCGCCACAGCTGAACGGTCTTGCGGAGAGAATGAATAGAACAATAGAAGAAAAAGTTTGGTGCATGCTCTCTCACGCCAAACTACCCAAGCCATTCTGGGGAGAAGCTATGATGACTGCAGTCGACATTATCAACCGCTCACCATCAATTCCATTGGAGGGGGATGTCCCAGAGGAGGTCTGGTCAGGTAAGAAGGTGTCATATGATCACTTGAAGGTGTTTGGGTGCAGGGCATTTGTTCACATTCCCAAGGACAAACGAGCCAAGCTAGATTCCAAAACCAAGGAGTGCATCTACCTTGGTTATCCTAGAGATGAGTTTGGCTATCGCCTTTGGGATCCTATCCACCGAAAGATTGTCAGAAGTCAGGACGTCGTGTTCTTCGAGTACCAGACTATAGAAGACATCAAGAAGAAGGAGAAGCCGAAACTAAGAGCTAGCATGGACTCTTGCCCTTCTCAAGTACCACCCAGTGAATCAGAAGAAGTAGATTGGCACAATGATGAAGAAGAAGGTGCTCCTATTCCCGATCAGAATAATCAAGAGGATGACGAAGAGGAATAACCAGAGTCCGAAGATGAGTCAGACACCCTTCCAGAGCCTGATCTAAGACGGTCTTACAGAAATAGGAAACCGTCCACCAAATACTCTTGAGATGAGTATGTGACCCTCACGGATGACGGGGATCCTGAAAGCTACAATGAGGCAATGGTCGATAGTCACAAAGCCGATTGGATCAAAGCAATGCAAGATGAGATGCAATCCTTGCATGAGAACAACACCTATGAGTTGGTAGAACTGCCTAAAGGGAGGAGAGCCTTAAAGAACAAACGGGTGTACCGGATAAAGTCCGAGGAGAACAACACGAGGCCCCAATACAAGGCTCGGTTGGTTGTGAAGCGATTCATCCAGAAAAAGGTGTCGACTTTGAAGAGATATTCTCTCATGTGGTGAAGATGTCATCCATCCGAGTTGTGCTTAGTCTAGCCACAGCTCTAGACCTGGAGATTGAGCAACTGGAAGTCAAGACGGCCTTTCTCCATGGTGACCTAGAGGAGGAGATTTACATGGAGCAACCAGAAGGATTCAAAGTCTCGGGCAAGGAGAACCTGGTGTGCCAACTGAGAAAGAGTTTGTACGACCTAAAGCAAGCTCCAAGACAATGGTATAAGAAGTTCGACACTTTCATGGCGGATCACAAGTTCCATAAAACAATGAATGACCACTACGTATACATGAAGAGGTACGCAAGCAATAACTTCCTCATACTCTTGCTCTATGTGGACGACATGTTAATTGTAGGTCATGACCATAACAAGATAGCTACCATGAAGAAAGACTTGAGCAAGAGCTTTGCCATGAAAGATTTAGGATCGGCTAGACAGATTCTTGGGATGAAGATCACTCGTGATAGATCGAGGAAATTTCTATGGCTATCCCAAGACCAGTACATTGAAAAGGTGTTGGAGAGATTCAACATGCACAAGGCAAAGCCGGTAAGCACTCCACTGGCTGGGCACTTCAAGTTGAGTTCGGAGCAGAGTCCAACAAGTGAAAAGGAGAGGGAGGAAATGAAGACTACTCCCTATGCATCTGCAGTAGGCAGTCTTATGTATGCGATGGTATGCACCAGGCCCAATATTGCCTACGCAGTTGGAGTTGTTAGCCGCTTCCTAGCAAATCCGGGGAAGGAATATTGGGCAGCAGTGAAATGGATCCTCCGGTATCTACGAGGCACGACCAAGAGATGCCTATGCTTTGGTAACATGAAGCTTGAGCTAAAAGGCTATGCGGATGCAGACTGGGCTGGAGACCATGGTTCCAGAAAATCAACATCAGGCTATGTAACAACCTTTGCAGGGGGGCAGTTTCCTGGCAATCGAAGCTACAAAAATGTGTTGCCTTGTCAACAACCGAAGCAGAGTACATCACAGCTACTGAAGCCTACAAGGAGATGTTGTGGATGAAGAACTTCCTACAAGAGCTAGAAGTCGAGCAGGAGAAGTACACCATACTATGTGATAACCAAAGCGCTATTCACTTGGCGAAGAATCCGACTTTGCACTCCCGCTCAAAGCACATCGATATATGTCATCATTGGATAAGAGAAGTTCTCGAAGAAAAGCTGCTACATCTCGACAAGGTACACACAGACGAAAACTGGTCAGACGTAATGACCAAGACACTTCCAATAAAGAAGTTCGAAGACTGTTGTGAAGGTATCGGTGTTACAACGCACTCGGGCTAAGTCGGGAAGGGGGAGATTTGTTGGGCTATTCCCTCCATTAGTCCAAGAGTAAATGAGTTCAACCCAAAATTAGAAGCCCAATTGTTAGGAGAATTCTAGAGTTGATTAGAGGATAAGATCAAAGGAGAATTCCAGATAAACTCTAGACTAATCTTAGGAAATATCTACCTAGGGAAGTGTGCATGCTTATCCACTTAACACAAGCTCACAACTACTATAAATAGGAGGTGGTGCTAGGCATTTGTAATCATCCCACAAGCAAATACACAAAGTAATACAAAGAAGCTTTTAGAGCTCCAAAGCAAGGTTAGTCATTCTTCTCTTAGCTTGTACACAAAATTAATTAGTCTTGTTCTATTCTTCCTTCCTAGAATACAAAATTATCTTGTTCCCTTAGTTGTCATATTCCCATCTTAATCCCGTAAAGGAGGGAAAGTCTACATAATTTCCCAACAAGGACGAGGATGATCGTTCAATAAGGAAACAGTCGAGTGTTATCACTGCCATAAGTTGGGTCATTTCAAAAGCGAGTGTCCGTCTTGGTCTCAAAAAGTTCATTAGGTGAAGGCTCAGGCGCACATGAGGAGATGCTTCTCATGGCTACTATTTACTCAGATGATAGCTCAGATGATGAAATGAAGAATCTGATGGCATCTGATTCCGGTGTCAAAAATGACTCATGGTGGTTTTTGGACTCGGGTTGTAGTAACCACATGAGTGGAAGCAAATAGTGGTTTGTTACTCTTGATGATTCCTTCTCATGCAGTGTCAGGTTGGGAAATGGAATGAGTCTCAAAATTGCTGGAAAAGGACAGGTTCGAATGAAGATTGATCAGGCATCTCTACTTCTCTAAGATGTGTTTTATATTCCAGGATTGAAAAATAATCTTTTGAGTATAGGTCAAATGCAATAAAGGAGTCTTGCAATTCTGATCAAGAGTGGAATGTGTAAGATATTCCACGAGGAGAAGGGTCTTATTTTTCAAACACGAATGAAGACCAACAGGATGTTCGTTTTGGAGGTTGTTTCTCAAGGAAACCAAGATGAATCAGATTCTCAGTGTTTGACTGTTAGTAGTGAAAAATGTGAGATGTGGCATAGGCGCTTTGGACATCTTCATTATAAAGGATTGCTAAAGTTGCATAAATCTGAGATGGTGAAGGGCTTACCACAAATGAAGAATGGAGATAGTGCTCGGATTTGTGCTACTTGTCTTGTTGGCAAGCAACACAGGAAGTCATTTCCAAAGAAGAGGGGATGGCATGCCTCAGAAAAGCTCCAGCTGGTGCACGCAGACTTGTGTGGACCTATCACTCCGAATTCTAGCAGCGGGAAAAGGTATATTTTTACCTTAATAGATGATTTCAGCAAGAAGCTTTGGGTATTTTTCTTGGAAACTAAGTCTGAAACATTTGAGGCTTTCAAGAAATATAAATTCTGGTGGAGAAGGAATCTGGAAATATGCTTAAATGTCTGAGAGCAGATCCAGGTGGCGAATTCTTATCTACTGAACTTAAGAATTATTGTGAAGAATCCGAGATTCGAAGGCAACTCACAGCAGCCCTAACTCCCCAACAGAACGGGGTTGCCGAGAGAAAGAATAAGACAGTTCTTAATGTGGTTAGGTGTATGATGTCAGATACAAAGGTGCCCAATCAGTTTTGGCCTAAAGCAGTAGCATATTCATCTCATATTCTGAACAGAAGTCCAACGACAATCAATTCGGAGAAGACGCCTCAAGAACTTTGGCATGGTTCATCACCAAATGTGGAGCACTTCAAAGTCTTCGGGTGTACTTCTATGTTCATGTGCCTGACAAGAAACGAAAGAAACATGATGATAAAATATGCAAATGTTTTTTTCTTGGCATGTCCTTGGAGTCAAAGGCATACAAAGTATTTATTCCAAGCACCAAGAAAGTGGTTGTAAGCAAAGATGTATGGTTTGATGAAATAGAAGGGTGGCCGTGGGAATCTAAGAACACATCAGTGGAGTTTGGAATTCACTGGGATGACAGTGATGATGATATTGCAGATTCTGATGCAGAGAGTGAAGAACCTGTTGAGAACAATCCACCAGTAGATGTTCAAATCAGCGACAATGAAGTAACCAGTGGTGAGAATGCTGAATCTGATGGAAGTGATCCTACAACTGAAGAGAATGGGGAGGTCAATCAACAAAATTCTGCTGAATTAGGACCTCGAATCAGAACAAAACCTGCGTGGCATGATAGGTATGAAATGGGTAATGTGATGGCTGAATATGATGAACAGTGGGCACTTCAGGTTGATGGTGAAGATCCTATAGTGTTTGAAACTGTGGTGAAGGAAGAAAAATGGAGGAAATCCATTCACCTGGAAATGTGTTAAGATAATACCCATATTTCCTTCCTTTAATATTTGGTTAGTATCTTGTGTAATATGTTAAGAAAAGATCTGCCTCTGTAATTCCTTCCTTTAATGTTGTGACCCTATTTTTTAGGTGTATTTGGTTAGTATCTTGTGCAATCAGTAAAGGAAAGATCTGCCTCTGTAATTCTATATAAGCGCCTGCTCTCCATCAATACAGATAACAACTTTCATCCTATTATCATTATATTTACATGGTATCAGTCTGATCTCTCGATCCTTCAATGGTGTCTGATTCTTCCGCCTCTTCCCATACCTCCGGTTCCAGTCAATTACTGGCCGCTGCTTCTACATACTCTACCTCCTCCAATCAAATCTTCCACTTCCCAAACATTGCGATTTTTCTGGATAGCTCTAATTATTCGCTATGGCGCAGCACTGTTTGCTCAGCTTTGGAGGCTTATGGCCTTGTGTGCTTCTTAATCGCCACGCTGCCACCTCCCTCCACCATCACAACTGAGGCGATTCCTCCCACCAATGCTGCCGACCCATCTACTGGTGTCCCAGCCAGAACGGTGCCTAATCCGGAACATGCTGCCTGGATCCACAAGGATCACCTTATTCTTCTCTCGATCAGATCAACCCTCACAACTCCTCAGCTTGGATTAGTTTCTCGTGCCTCCACTACTGCAGAATCTTGGACCATCCTTGCCAGCACGTTTCATGCTCAAACAGGCGCATGCTAGATGCACCTCCGACAACAGTTGCAAACTCTCACAAAAGGTTCTCTCTCTATCCTTGATTATTTTGAGAAAAAGAGAGCTCTTGTGGATTCCTTGTCAGATTGTATGTCTATTATCCCGGATGCCGAATTTGTCGCCTATATTCTGTATGGTCTGGGATCTCAATACGGCTCCTTCTGATCTGCCTTGTCCATGCGCATTGAGCCCATCTCCTCCGATGAACTACTCGGATTGCTACTGCAGGAGGAACAACGCTTAGAAGAGGATAACCAATCTCTGTCTTCGGCTACTGCCAACGTCGCCTATCGCCAAAATGGAGGCCGTTCTCCTTCGGCTTCTAATACTCACTCAACCCTCGGTTCCAACGCCGTTGATACTGTCGCTGCTTTCAAACCACGGTTGTTCTGCAAAATATGCAAGAAGACTAGCCATGACGCTCTCAATTGCTTTAATCGACTCAACCTGCGTCAGTTCCCGCAACGAACCGTAATGCGGCTACTCGCCTTCAGAAGTCTGACAAATCAGCGTTGCTTGCTATACCTAACAGTTCTTCCGAGGTCGTTGATCCTTGGTATCTGGACTCCGGAGCGAGCCACCACGTGACAACGAATGTTGGCAATCTCAACTTGCAAACCAACTACAACGGCAATGATCGACTCATGGTCGGGGATGGTAAGTCCCTTCCCATTACTTATTTAGGGTCTTCTATTCTTACTGCTAGCCATGTTGATCAGCCCCTTCACCTTAAAAACATATTGCTTGTGCCCAAAATTTCCAAAAGCCTTATCAGTGTATCCCAATTTACCAAGGACAATAATGTTTACTTGCAATTCCATCCTGATTTTTGCTTGGTTAAGAATATGCAGGGACAGATCCTACTCCGATGAACACTTGACAATGGCATGTACCGTCTCCCTCGCTCATCACATTCACCTTCTTCACCACCTGTTGTATTTCTTGGTGTTCGCACGACCCTCAAGTGCTGGCATCATCATCTTGCTCACCCAAATGAGTCCATTATGCGTCATTTGGTATCGAGTCGGCTTTTGCCCTTGTCTTGCAATAAATTAGAGTCTGTTTGTGGTTCTTGTCATCTTGGTAAAAATCATCGTTTGCCTTTACCACAACGAACCGAGTCTTCCGCTAAACCTTTTGATTTAATTCACTCTGATGTGTGGGGTCATGCACCTAAACATTCAACCACGGGATGTCGTTATTATTTAAGCTTCATTCATGATTGTTCTAAATTCATTTGGATCTATTTCTTGAGCAATAAATCTCAGGTTTTACCAACTGTGCAATTGTTTCACAAATTAATCCAAACCCAATTTTCCACAAACATCAAGGTCTTTCAATCCGATTGGGGCGGCGAGTACAGAACCGTATCCACCTACCTAACTCAACATGGCATCCAACACCGCCTCTCTTGCCCTCACACTCATGAACAAAACGGCTCCTCCGAACGTTGTGTGACTGTATGATTGTTGAAAAAGGCCTCACCTTATTAGCCCACTCTCATCTACCAAATGACTATTGGGAGAAAGCCTTCACACTTCAGTTTATCTTATTAACCGAACCATCACCCCCACCCTCCATTACAAATCACCATTTGAATGCCTATATAACCGCACTCCCGATTATGGATTTCTCCGATCCTTCGGTTACTTGTGCTACCTATTCCTTTGCCCTTACACCTCCACTAAAATGGACTACCAGTCATTACCTTGCCTCTTCCTGGGATATAGCTCCAAACACAAGGGTTACGTTTGCCTTCACATTCCCACAAACCAAACCTACATATCCCGCTTTGTCGTCTTCGACGAATCCACCTTCCCCTATGCCTATATGTCCAAGGAACCCGTCCCCACGACCTCAGATGCGACTGAACCTGTACCCCTATCCCTCTGTTAGTTGAGCTTTAATCGTCTTGTTAAAGATTAATCTATTTCTCTTTGTTTTGATGATAACAAACTAATATTTTTAATCTCTTAGTGTTTTTAAGCCTTCCAGGTTATTGCCATATTTGTAAGGATGCGCTTAAGTCACTTAGAGATGCGCTTGACTGGCCTCA
This sequence comes from Phyllobates terribilis, assembly GCF_046119375.1. Classification (NCBI taxonomy): domain Eukaryota; kingdom Metazoa; phylum Chordata; class Amphibia; order Anura; family Dendrobatidae; genus Phyllobates; species Phyllobates terribilis. Next base: position 29,483 of record NW_027367868.1, read on the forward strand.
GTCGCGCTTAACACCAAGCGGAGAAAGTAAGTTTCGCAAACGGTGTTTAATAAATCCATTCAAGAACAAGAAGTAAGAGTGATCGAGCTTCGAGGGCGTAGAGACGCGCTTGAATGAAGTTGAAGAGAGTTGACCACGAGGTTCCACCGAAGCTTAGGGTGTGCCAGAGCGCAGAAGAACAAATCCACACGCTAAGAAGGCTGGTAAAGCGGGAGAGTGCAAGTTGCGTGCACAGGAAGGTGCGAGAAGAACTTCACACTCTTTGGGACGCTACTCCAGGGATCGCCAGCGTGGCAGGAGTTTGTTAGAGCTTAAAGCACACGGATTGCTTATGTGGCGTGGATCAACACATGAAGAACAAAACCAATTCACTCCAGGCCGTTGATTAATTCTGGTGAAGTGATCAAGGCACACGGATTGATGAGGTGGCATTATCCTTAGTCTTTGTTTGTTACACGAATTGAGTTATAGGTTTAGCTTAAGGATTGTGTATAGATAGAGTACTGTTGCATTCACTCTGGGTATTGCAAACTGAGAGAATATAGGAAGCTAGAGAGAGCTTAAGAGATATATTGGTTTCTAATCAGAGAGTGTTGAGAGTGCCTTCATTGTTCTTCAGAGCTGAATTCCAAGTATTGTAAAGAGAGATCTTACAAGTGACCTTCAAGTATTGAAGCGAGAGATTGTAATCCTTTCTTAATCAATACAAGTGTAGTGGTGAGTTTTATCCCGAGTCAGCTAGTGACTTAGGGTTCTCACTGTTTGGAAATTCTTGTGTGTGCAAATATAGGTGCGCTTTAACAACTTAAAGCGCGCTTAATTGTCTATATAACCTCTTCCGCACTTAAGGACTTTAGTAAACTCATTACTAATAGTTCTCCATAGGTTAAGTGCAACCCAAGTATTCAAAGCGCAATTGAATTCTTGTTAAGCGCAACTAAGGCTTAATGAACCTTAGTGACAGTGAACAATAGCTGATCAAACACATGTTTTCTACAATTTGCACTAATCCTTTTATAGGTTCAAAAGGATTCTCAAGTCTCGAACAATGGCTAGTTTCAACCTCGGCATTTCTCTCGCCAAGCCCCATGTCCTTGTTGAAGGCGAACTCGAATGGTGGCTCACAATGACGAAAAATTACATCCAGCAGACGGACTACCAGTGCTGGAAGATTATTGAAAAGGGCGATGAGAAGATCTCTGAAACTAATGACTCAAAATGGGAAGCAAAAGAGTACCAACTGATGGAGAAGAATGCTAAAGCGCGACAGCTCATTCTTAATGCACTTTCAAGGAAAGACATAGACAAGGTAATGTCCCTCCCCACTGCCCAAGCGATGTGGAAATCCATCATAAACATGCACTCAAGTAGTGATGACATGAAGGACAAACGTATCTTTGAGCTTAACCGTGAATTTTGCTCCATTAGAATGGGGGAAAATGAGCTCGTTTCTGATTATCATTCTCGGTGTCAAATCCTCTATGACAAGATGCTTTCTGCTGGAATGGAGAAGAAAGCTTGGGAGTATTCTATGGCGTTCATTCATGGAGTGAACTCAAAGTATACAACCCTCAAGCAAATTCTTCTTCAGTCCAAGGAAACTCGAGAATTGCCTATCTCTGTTCTTGCACGGAAATTCAAAGTCCAGGAAATCAAGCGCGACTCTACCTATAAGCAGCGCGATGTCAGGGATTTCACTTGTTTCAACTGCAACGAGAAGGGACACCTTGCTAAAGCGTGTCCTCATCCAAAAGTGAATCCAGGCTCAAGCTTAAAACAGCCCCCCAAACAGGCGTTCGTCACGCTTTGGGGAGAATCTGATGACGATTCAGAAGATGGAGCGCAACCTGACTTGTGCTTAATGGCTGGCGCCGCATCTGACTCAAACTCTAGCTCTGAGATCGAGGTAAATGATTTGAACCTTGACATTCTTCCCAAGCGCAATCTTATCCTTCTTTTAAAAGAGCTTATGGTTCAACATAAGTCTCTAGCAACTGATGCTAGAGCACGGCTGGTTGAACTTGATAATGCTAAGGAAGAATTGGTTGAGCTTTCCAAACATTTACATGACAAAACCACACTCCTCTCTAAATCTTGTGAACTTTGTTATGGTAAAGGGTTGGAAAGTAACTCTGTCTCAACTAAAGATGTTAAGCTCGATCAGATCATATCAAAGCTTGATGTTCTTACTAAATTAGTGGAAACAAAGTCTGTCCCTCAAACAGGCTTTGTTAAAGCTAGACCTGGATTGGGTTATGACCCCCAGGAATCTTCCTCTTCCTCCTCAAGCAAGTGAGTTCTCTTCTAAAATCAAATCACTTGAACAAGACCTAACTGCCTACAAGAGTGAAAACTCTCATTTGAAGAGCAGAATAAAGGTACTTGAGGACCAACCTTCAGAAACCAAAGAGTGGTTTCGCGGGGAAAAAGCGCGTCATTTGTATAAGAAACAAGCGCATACCCCAACTCAGCCTTCAGTCTTACAAAAAAAAGAACCATTTAGACCAGGAAAAGGCAAGTATGGTTATGTAAGAGGTAACCATTACTGTACCTTTTGTGGTCAAAATGGACATGACAGGCGTGAGTGCAAGGACTTGAAGGTCCTTAAGAGTAAGCCCTATATGCCATTGGCTAAAAATAAGGGCAAGCGTACACGTATTCAACAGTCATCTGTTGAGCACAGATGCGCTTCTGAACACAGAGGTACGCTTCGTCAAGCGCGACTTCATATTGTGTTAGACCTGAATGATCCTAGCTATTATGAGCCAGTCCAAAAGACTAGCTCAGAAATAGCTATGTCTAATATTCCCACGAAGCGCAAACTTCGATGGGAGATCAAAGATTGATCTCTACTTTTGCAGGTTGGGATGAAATGTAGGTGGTATATCGACAACGGTTGCTCGTGTCACATGACGGGTGATCCACAGTTACTACTTTAATCAAAAAGTTAATTATTCCCTAATCTTCCAAAATAAAATATTCTAAAATACAAATATTCCAAAATTTTAATTCAACTTCCAACTCATCTTATGACACGCTTAAATACAAATTGAAATATTTAAAATATAAAACTCCGAAATTTTAATATTTAAACATTTAAAAAATATAATTGTTAGTTTTATTCATATAAAATAAATTGATAGTTAGTTTTACATATCAAATTAATAGTTAACTGTGTCCAGAAAAAATTTCATTCTTTGACATATCACACACTTAGATAGAAATTACAATATTGAAAATATAATATTCCAAGAACCTAGTTTTTTAACATTTCAAAAATATTAATTATTGGTTTTCATCCTATAAAATATATTAAATTTTAATTTAAATGTCTCATTAATTATTATTTTCCGGATCTACCTATTCTCGTCACCGTTCGTGACGGATCGCGCCACCGCCGCTCCTGACGATCGGGCTGCGGTCCAATCGTCACAAACCAAGGAGCCAGTCAGAAACAGTTTTTCTCTGGCTGGCTGTCTTCCCTGCAGTTTAACACTGCAAAAGAAAAATAGTTTTTTATTGAAAAACTATTTTTTTTCAACCTAATTTACAAATTCAACCTTAAAAAGTACAAATTCAACAACCAATTTCACAAATCTTAGAATTTTCAACCTAACAACTACTAAACCACTCATCCAACTTCGATCTTCCAAATTTTCAAGATTTCTACCATAAAATGCAAATATATGACATCATTTACCTAAATAACAACAATAACTATCAAATCTTCCAACAATCATATGAAACTAGCTATAGATCTAAAGATTCATCAAATAACACAAATAATGATAGAAGATTAGTTACTAACCATATTATGTTCGATTAAGAGTTTTAGATCAAAGAACAAGCAATCGGGAGGCGTCACGAGCGGCTAGGAACCGAGAGGCGTCATGAGCGGCTATACAAACGTTGAATTGCAAAGAGGGAGCACTAATAGAATACTATTGATCGACGACGGATTTTTCCGTCACCAATATGGTTTAGCGATGGATTTGTGACGGATGTCTCCCGTCGTTCCCAATATGGTAGCGAAAGGAAGATAGCGACGGAATAAAAGGCCCGTTGCTAGTTAGCGACGGTAGTTCATTGCAATTTTGGGCTCCCGGAGACAGAATATGACAATGGATTTGGTGACGGATTTCCGTTGCTAATATGGACCCATGGGAGACCGATTGTGGCGACGGAAGTTGCGACGGAAATCCGTCACTGACATGGACCCTCCAGATAAGTTGCGACTTGGCGACGGATTTTGCGACGAGATTTCGTCGCTAAGTCTGCCTCCAGAAGCCACTAAACTACGACCGAATTTTGTCACAAATCCCGTCCCAATTTGACCCTCATATCTCCGTCGCATCCTCGGTTATCGTTATGAAATACGCTTTCGTGGTCGTTAACATTAATATTGCAAAGTTTTGCATTTTCAATTAATTGAAAATTTATCGGAACACAATATTATAACAAACACTAATAAATCAAACCAAAGTTGTTATTATAAAATTAAACATAACAAACATAGTTTGTACAAAACAAAAACAAAGATATAAATCATTAAAAAAAACTATGACTCGGCAGCGGCAACGTCATCGTCTCTCGGTGGCGGGCGATGTTCTGGCGGAAGGGTCGACATCATCCTAGCCACCTCAGCTCGGATGAAATCGATCATTCACACCTGCACATCTGCATGAATATGTGACTGCATTTGCAAATACATTTGCGCTTGCATCCGCTCTTCCATTTGTTGCACATGCGCCTGCAAGCGCTCTTGCATCTGCGCACCCATCCGCTCTTGCATTTCTTGCATCTGGCGCTAACATCTTGGCTCATCTGAGAGGACGAACCGGGGTGAGATGACCTGGCTCGACGCGCCCAGCTGCGTGATGTGTCGATGTATGCACCGGCCGCTGAACCGAGTCTGTACACCCGATTCTTCTTGTTCACGCACTCGATCTCCAGATAGATCTGTGTCTCGTCCACGTCAGCCATGCTTGTATCTTGACCCTCTCCGGTCGGTGGCTGGGACAAAGTAGCAATCCTCTAGACGATCGCTTCGTACAATAACCGAGGAAAACATACTAGTTAGGTACAAAAAATTGCGTCATAACATATATGTAATTTATGAATTACCGTCATCTTCTTTGCCCTTGAGTCTACAAAGACAACCTTGTCCTTGTCCTTCCTCGACTAATGTGTGTGGGTGTACAACTCAGTAGCAGTCGGAGTGATGTAGGGAAATCCCTACAAGGCTCGGATCTAGAGTTCAAACCTTTCAAACATCAAGAACAAGTGTTCTAGATGTTATCCTAGCTTGGAAACAAGCTTGGATGCAAAATAGAGATAGAAGTGAGATGAAAGCAAATGGGATAAGTTCTTGAGTGATCCTTATTCACTCTTGCAAGCACCTTGGACTTAACCTCAACACAATGCAAGCCAACAAGAAACAAACAAGCTATAACACAACACAACTAGGGGATATACCACCTAGAGCACCATGAGTTTCCCTAATCAAGTTCATACAATAACAATCACACAAACAAGATATAATTGGGCAAGAGATACTGGTTGTTTTTAGTTGTTCAACCAACAAACCAAGGTGGCCTTCAAATGATAGAAAGGAGTCTATGCTCAACTTACAACTTGTGTGTTTTTAATCAATTCAAAGGCCCCTAAAAATGAGCTATCTCTTGGCTTTTATACCAAGTGAGAGCCGGCCCTTTGAACCTCATAAAGTTCACTTACTTAAGACCAAAATACCCTAAGAAATTTTTCATAACAAACATAAGGAAACTTGTGCAAAATGCACTTGAAAGTAACATAGCCGGCTAGAGGGTCTATCCGGGTATGTCCAAAAGTGAGCTCTTTGTAGCTTGACTTGGTCCAGAAATGACCAAGTGTTCTTCATGGAATTTGTGGAGAAGAGATACCTCTTTGACATGTCAAAAGAGTAGAGGCAATGGGCTTCATCTCCTGGTCCATATTGAGAGCTAAAGTGGCATGTATAACTTGATCTTTGATCCTCTTAGTCATGGCTCTTGTGATTGCTCTTTGAGGAGTTGATGATAGGGATGCTCCTGCATCATTCCCTCCTTCTTTTGAAGGGCCTGACCTCAGGCCATCTTCAGTATTGATGATTGGAGCCTCTTCTTCTTGTTCTTCCCCTTCACTAGCTTCTTCATCAACATTCTTGAAAAGAGTAAGGTCTCCAATGTTGAAAGTGGGATTGACTCCATACTCTTCTGGAAGGTCAATGACATAAGCATTGTCACCAACCACTCTTAGCACTTGGAATGGTCCATCCCCTCTAGGTGAGAGCTTGGAAGTCCTTAAGTTGGGAAATCTGTCCTTCCTTAAGTGCACCCACACTAGATCTCCTTCTTTGAGTATGACCTTCCTCCTATGCTTGTTCTTTGCCTCAGCTACACTTGTGGCTAAGTTCTCCAGCCTCTCTCTGGTCCTTTCATGTAGCTCCTTGATGAGTTTAACCTGGTTCCCTGCACTATAGTCACACTTCTCTCTGCTAGGCAAAGGAATAAGATCAAAGGGGGTTAGGGGATTAGTACCATACACACACATAAAAGGACTTACCTTGGTGCTTGAGTGTGTGGCCCTATTGTAGGCAAACTCAACATGTGGCAGAATGTCTTCCCATGCTTTAAGGTTAGTCTTAATCAAGGCTCTAAGCATGGTCCCTAAAGTCCTATTAGTCACTTCAGTTTGTCCATCAGTTTGGGGGTGACTAGATGTAGAAAATAAGAGCTTGGTTCCTATCTTTCCCCACAATGTTCTCCAAAAATGACTAAGGAACTTAGGATCCCTATCACTAACTATGGTCCTAGGTAGGCCATGTAGTCTAACAACCTCACTAAAGAATAAGTTGGCTACACTAGTTGCATCTTCAGTTTTATGACAAGGTATAAAGTGAGCCATCTTACTAAACCTATCCACCACCACAAAAATAGAATCTCTGCCCTTCCTAGTCCTAGGTAACCCTACAATGAAGTCCATACTAATGTCTAACCATGGGGCACTAGGGATAGGTAGTGGTGAATACAAACCTTGAGGTTTCACTTTGGATTTGGCCTTAAGGCACTCAATGCATCTTTTAAGCATATGTTCTATGTCTTTGAGCATGTGAGGCCAAAAGAAATGGGAACTCAATATAGCATGGGTCTTGTCCCTACCAAAATGTCCCATTAAACCTCCTTTGTGAGATTCCTCCACAAGAAGAAGTCTAAGAGAACACTTAGGTATGCACACCCTATCAACCTTGAATAGAAATCCTTCAAACAAGTAAAACTTGCCTAAGGGTCCCTTTTCAAGGCAATGAACATATATATCACAAAAATCAGAATCATGACTATAAAGCTCTTTGATGTAGGTGAATCCTAACACCTTTGAATCAAGGGTGGTTAGCAAGGTATGCCTCCTAGAGAGTGCATCTGCCACTACATTGTCTTTCCCTTTCTTATACTTGATAATATAAGGGAAAGTCTCAATGAACTCCATCCACCGACCATGTCTCCTATCAAGCTTGTCTTTGCTTCTAAAATGCTTTAGTGACTCATGGTCAGTATGCAAGACAAACTCATTAGGCCACAAGTAGTGTTGCTAAGTTTTCAACACCCTAAACAAAGCATACAACTCTTTATCATATGTAGAGTAATTTAGAGTTGCACCTTTGAGTTTTTCACTAAAGAATGCAATAGGTTTACCTCCTTGCATTAGCACACCTCCAATGCCTACTCCAGAAGCATCACATTCCACTTCAAAAGGCCTTGTGAAATCTGGAAGCACTAGTAGGGGTGCCTCGGTTAGCCTTGCCTTAAGCTCTTGGAATGCCTCTTCTTGGCTGGTTCCCCATTGGAAAACAATGTTCTTCTTTGTAAGCTCAGTAAGGGGTGAAGCAATGGTGCTAAAGTCCTTGACAAATCTTCTATAGAAGCTAGCAAGCCCTTGGAAACTTCTCACTTGTGTTGCACTAGTTGGAGTTGGCCATTCTTGTATTGCCTTAATCTTCTCTTTGTCAACCTCCAAACCCTTGGAACTCACTACAAAACCTAAGAATGAAACAGAATTTGAGTAGAAATCACATTTCTTAAGGTTAGCATACAAAGAAACTTGCTTGAGTTTGGATAGTACTTCCCTTAAATGAATGGCATGCTCATGGAGTGACTTTGAGTAGATAAGAATGTCATCAAAGTAAACCACCACAAACTGCCCAATGAAGCTTCTTAGGACATGGTTCATCAACCTCATGAAAGTTGAAGGAGCATTGGTAAGACCAAATGGCATGACAAGCCACTCATACAACCCAAACTTAGTTTTGAAGGCAGTTTTCCATTCATCACCCTCCCTCATTCTGATTTGATGGTACCCACTCTTGAGATCAATTTTTGAGAAGCAAGATGCTCCATGGAGCTCATCTAACATGTCATCTAACCTTGGAATTGGATGCCTATACTTGATGGTGATGTTGTTGATGGCTCTACAATCCACACACATCCTTAGTGTGCCTTCCTTCTTAGGCACCAACAAAACTGGCACGGCACAAGGGGACATGCTTTCCCTTATGTACCCTTTCTCTAACAACTCTAGGACTTGAGTTTCCACCTCTTTACTTTCCATAGGATTCATTTTGTAGGCTGGCCTATTAGGAAGTACCTGCCCTGGAATGAAATCAATTTGATGTTCAATACCTCTTAGTGGTGGAAGTCCATTGGGTAGCTCTTGTGGAAACACTTCATGGAGCTCATCTAGCACTTCTTGGATGGCCTTAGGCAATGTGTGGCTGGGTGCTTCTGATGTCAAAATGTGAGGCTTGACCAAGCTCATTAGCATAGCATCCTTAGGTAGGAATTCATCCCTTGGAACTTCCTTGAACACTAGCATGGAGTATTGTCCTTGGAACTTGGAGATGTGCAAAACCAGGGGCTTGTCCTTGGTCTTAGGCCTCTCTTGTGCTACCATCTTGCCCTTATCCTTGGCTCTCTTAGCCTCAGCTGCTTCCACAATTTGAAAAGGAGTCATAGGTTTCAAGGTAATCAACTTGCCATTAACCATGAAAGAGTACTTGTTAGAAAAACCATCATGTGTAACTCTATTATCATATTGACATGGTCTTCCTAAGAGTAAATGACAAGCTTGCATGGGTAATACATCACAAAGTATAGTGTCCACATATGAGCCTAGCTTAAAGGTCACATTACATTGCTTGTGAACCTTGAGTTCTCCACAATCATTCATCCAATGTAGTTTGTAAGGTCTAGGATGCAATATGGAGGGCAAGTTTAATTTTTCTATCAATTCACTACTAGCTATGTTGCAACAACTACCTCCATCAATAATCACATCACAAACCTTGTCTTTTATCATGCATCTACTATGGAAAATGTTCTCCCTTTGGTTATCTTCAACCAATTCAGTTTGGACACTTAGAACTCTTCTACAAACTAGCACTTCACCATGTTCATACCCTATCTCCCCTGATTCTTCCCCTAAGTCCACATCTAGGTCATTACTAGGTTCATTATCTTCATGCTCACTTTCTGATTCATATTGTCCCATAGCATTAATAAACATAACTCTCTTGTTAGGACAATCTCTCATGAAATGGCCTTTACCCTTGCATTTAAAGCACTCTAAACTACTAGATCTAGGGTAAGGAGTGTTAGACACATTGAGAGGTTTAGAAGTACTCCCTGAATTGCCCATGGCTTGGCCTTGGGGCTTAGGTGGATCCCTTTGTGGATAGGTTCCCTTGGGTGCTTGAGTAGGGGTGGTGCTTGGCTTGTTAGCCCATGGGGTGCTTGATCCCATTGGCCTAGAAGTGGGCCTTGTTGTTTGCACCATCCTAGCCTTCATCTTCCTTTCAACCTTGATAGCATTATGAAATAATTGTTCACTAGTTTCATAAGGATACATGTCTACCTCATTGGAGATGGAAGGGTTCAACACCCTTAGGAACCTTGCATTGGTGGCCATTGGGTCTTCTCTGATGTTGGCCTTGATCATGGCCATATGCATTGCATTATATACCTCCTCCACACTCTGACTTCCTTGCCTCAAGGTCTCTAACTTGTGCCTTAGCTCCCTTGCATGGTGCTCAGGTACAAATCTTCCTCTCATGACCCTCTTCATTTCATCCCAATTCTGGATGGGAGGCTCTTGTCTTTCTCTTCTCTCCTGGACCAAGTTGTCCCACCACAACATAGCATAGTCTTGGAATTCAAGGATAGCAAGTTGTACCTTCTTTTCTTCATTGAAGTTGTGGCATGACCAGATTTGGTCCATCTTTCTTTCCCATGCCATGTAGGTGTCCGGATCACACTTGCCCTCAAATGGTGGGATCTTCACCTTTATCTTGCCAATGCCATCCTCTTCTCTTGGCCTAGGCACTTGCTCAAACCCTTGATCATGTCTTAGTTGCCTTGGAGCTGGTTCTAGATGGTGTAATGGGGCATGTCTAGGAGCTTGCTCAAAAGGTTGCTCATGTCTAAATTCCCTAGGAACATACCCATAAGGGTGCTCATTCCTTTGGAACCTTACCCTCCTTCCTCTGTTTCCCCTTCCTCCAAATCTCATGTTCCTATCACCCTGAAACTCATCAACAAAATCATCACTATATCTATTCACATTAGGAGAATCAAAGTTAGGAAACTCCCTTGAGTATTGCATAGGTGATGGTCTTGCCAAGGGTGAGACATGTTCTCTAGTTGGTATCCTAATAGGCTCAGGTCTGTTTATGGGTGAGATGGAGCCTATCCTCACATCTTGTCTAGGAATAGGAGCATGGGAGTGTGCATGTGAGGGTTCCCCAGGTTCATACTGGTTCCTTAAGACCCTAGGGGAACTCCTTGGTAATTTCTGTTTTGACTCCAATGTTGCCATTCTACTAGAAAGCTCTTGGTGATTTCTAGTTATGGTCTCATTAAGGGTCCTTATGAGCGAGGCTAGGTCTGGTTGAGGGTTGGTGATACTTTGTTCTGAGTTGATCAAAGGGTTCACCTCTTCTTGTTGAGAATGATGGGGTGAGCTAGACATTGTCACACAAACAACAAGCAAAGATGTTAAGTTAGAGTAATAACTTGTGTTTGATTTGTGTTTTCCCTCAAACTCAAAGATAATCTCACAATCCCTGCTCAATACAGTACCTTATAAGTGTGAAATGATTTGAGTGAAGCTAGATTAAGTACACTCAAGGATGCCAAGGAAACAATAGTTATAGCATGCAGTTTAGGTACTTAGGCAAACAGAATGTTTAAGTGTGTTTAGCTCAAGAGGGGCGAAGGACTATTACCTTAGTCTGAGGTGAACAATAAGCCCTTGGAGTCCCTTTGTAATTGCCTTCAAAAGTTCCTTGGAAAAGGCTGGGGATTGTGTTTAGGAAAAGAAGCTAAGTGAACCACCTTAGGTGTACTACTTCTCTTTAGGCTAAAAGGTGGGGTATGGCTTAAGTTGTGAAGGGCACTTGGCAATCCCTTCTCACCGTCTTCACTTAGTATTGTGACCACTTGGTCACGTTCCAAATGTTGCACTTGGGGTACACAACAAAAGGTACAAGGTTTAATGAAGAATAGGCAAGCTAGCACGTTACCCGGGTACAAAAGTGTGTTGCAAGCAACTTTGGGTGTGTATTTCAAGAGGTCAATGAGCTGCAATGGATGTGACTTTTCTTGATCCTTGTAGTGGAGGTTTTTCTAGGTAGAAGGCTCAGGTCACATCCAAAAAGGCACGACCCAATGAGGCTGCAATGTCTTGTGAATAGGCTAGGTCAACACTTTTGAAAAGGAGAAATGACACTTTACCGCTTTGGGAAAGGTTTTTGGCTTTTGTGTTTGGACAATCTACTCGTGCCCTTGGTCTGATTTTTGTTGCCCTCAACAGATCAAGTGTTGTTCTTCATGGGGCTCATAAGTGTTCTTCGTTTGGTTGTGTTTGGATTGAGGGGTGAAGCTTCAAAGTTGGGTTCTTGACCACTTTTGTGCATGAAATCAAGCACCCGGTTTACTACCTCTGGAACGATTTTCTTTGCCTTGGTCAGAACGATCTACTCGGTGGAATTGGATGATTTTTGTTGCTATAGAAAGATCAAGACCTGTACTTTACACTTTGTTCATATTGTTCTTGAAGATGGTGGTGTTTGGTAGGGCTAAAAAGGCTTGGCTTCCGGTATCTTGCTCGGCGCTGGTTCCCGAAACAAGGCACCGGTCCGGGTGAATGGTTGGTTTTTCCTTGGAACTTCCGAAGATTAACTTAGGGAATTCCTTAGGCAACTTCCTCACCTTCAACCTTGGTTTTAGTCCTGCAAAAACTTCAAGCAATCATCTTGGTTAGACCAAAGAAACAAGGTAAAGAAAAGGCTAGCTTTTGTGGGTTTTCAACAATGTTTTTGTCAAGTGTTCTTGCAAGAACTTTGCAAGGCACTTGGTTTTGGGTTTTCTAAGGTGAACAAAGGATGAACTCACTGAGCTCTGATACCACTTGATGTAGGGAAATCCCTACAAGGCTCGGATCTAGAGTTCAAACCTTTCAAACATCAAGAACAAGTGTTCTAGATGTTATCCTAACTTGGAAACAAGCTTGGATGCAAAATAGAGATAGAAGTGAGATGAAAGCAAATGGGATAAGTTCTTGAGTGATCCTTATTCACTCTTGCAAGCACCTTGGACTTAACCTCAACACAATGCAAGCCAACAAGAAACAAACAAGCTATAACACAACACAACTAGGGGATATACCACCTAGAGCACCATGAGTTTCCCTAATCAAGTTCATACAATAACAATCACACAAACAAGATATAATTGGGCAAGAGATACTGGTTGTTTTTAGTTGTTCAACCAACAAACCAAGGTGGCCTTCAAATGATAGAAAGGAGTCTATGCTCAACTTACAACTTGTGTGTTTTTAATCAATTCAAAGGCCCCTAAAAATGAGCTATCTCTTGGCTTTTATACCAAGTGAGAGCCGGCCCTTTGAACCTCATAAAGTTCACTTACTTAAGACCAAAATACCCTAAGAAATGTTTCATAACAAACATAAGGAAACTTGTGCAAAATGTACTTGAAAGTAACATAGCCGGCTAGAGGGTCTATCCGGGTATGTCCAAAAGTGAGCTCTTTGTAGCTTGACTTGGTCCAGAAATGACCAAGTGTTCTTCATGGAATTTGTGGAGAAGAGATACCTCTTTGACATGTCAAAAGAGTAGAGGCAATGGGCTTCATCTCCTGGTCCATATTGAGAGCTAAAGTGGCATGTATAACTTGATCTTTGATCCTCTTAGTCATGGCTCTTGTGATTGCTCTTTGAGGAGTTGATGATAGGGATGCTCCTGCATCACGGAGTGCGACCGAATTCTTTGGTCTAACAAAAAATAATACGAATTAGTGTGACAGAAAATTAATAAATTTCATTATACGAAAAAATAAAGTTAAGAATCAAACTATGCTGCCGTAATAACCCATAAAGGAACGAGAGCCTCCCGTGTGGCGTACTAATCCAATGCCCTCATCCGCATACTCTCTTATCCGATTGGCATGAGCAATGTGGGACTTCTTCTTATGGTCCTCTGAATCCCAGAAGGCCTTCCACAAACATCGTCACTCACAGAGCGATGTCATACTCCAGACGTCTTCATCTTGTGAATGACGTCCTTGTACCTGTGAAACAAAAATATTTCAAAAATTACAAAGTAAGCTAATAAGTCATTTCCATGACTGTAGTGATTTGCAACTTACCAAGTCGCCGCATATCTCATGAAGACATGCTTGATGTAGTCCTCGCTGTACTCGGACTCGTTCCAGAAATATTCTTTTTGGAAATCATAAAAAACATGTTTCACTTTGCATTTGTACATTAGCGTAATCGTGAAGGTAAAAATGGATAAATAATTACCTTGAACTCCTGCCAGTAGAAGTTGATATCCTCAGGCGACAAAAACCGCCATGCTAAAAATGGATAAATAATACTTGGTAATCTTTTACAAAATCATTCTTCAAAATATGCAATTTTACATCATCGGTATTGCGGTAGCTTTTATTTCTACAAGCACACTTAGAAGAAGGGCATTTAATCTGCACTCCACTCATACAAGTTGGATGATCTAGGGCAAACTGGATAAACTCTTTCACTTTTTCGGAAAATCATGGGGTTAACAACCCCCTCGAGAGTCTCTGATACATCCAACTACGATCCTGATTCAGCTCTGTAGCGCGGTTAATTAAATGACGATTCACATCTAATCGCACTTTTTATCCTAATTGCACATTCTCTAATTTATTTTATTGTGTCACATGTGTTACATGTACACCGAGAATTAGGATTCTCATGTCTTATATAATCCTAAATTCACAATTCACAATTCTATATAATCCAATCCATGGCTATATAGTTCTCATTTTTATATAATTCTAATTCCATCATTATATCTATATAATCCTAAATCCACAATTCTATATAATCATAAATTCATTATATTTAAATAATTTCCAACATAATATATAACACTAAATCCATGACTAAATCATAAAAAATTCAACATCTATGTAATCTTAAATCCATAATTCTATGTATAATTCTTTATAATTTTATATCCAAAAAAATTCTATATAATTCTTTATAATTTTATTTCCTACAAAATCCTTTTTAATTTCTAAAAAAATGCTTTATAATTTCTAAGAGTTCCTAAACAATCCTATATATTTCCTAAAAAAATTATATATAATTCTATATAATTTCTAAAAATTTATACAATTCCTAAAAAATCTTAAATAATTCCTAAAAAATCTATATAAATTCTAAAAAATACTATATAATTCTATAAAATTCATAAATAATTTTATATAATCTATAAAAAAAATCTATATAATTCTAAAAAATCTTATATGATTTCTAAAAAAATCTATATAAATTCTAAAAAATAGTATATAATTATATTAAATTCATAAATAATTCTATATAATTCCTAAAAAATTCTATATAATTCTAAAAAATCTTATAAAATTCCTAAAAAATTGTATATAAATCTATATAATTCATAAATAATTTTATATATTTCCTAAACAATTCTAAGCTATTTATATAACAATTCTAAACAATGTAATACTATTTAATTCTAAAAAGCTATATCTAAACATTGAAAAACAGTTTATATAACAAAATTATAAAAAAACTGTTGGCTGGAGGGGCGTCGGGATGAAGCCGAAGGAAGAAGGGGAGGCGAGGCGGGGCGGCTGCTGGCGGGACGGGCAATCCCGACATGCGGGGGTGAAGCGGTCTGAAGGGGAGGCGAGGCGGGTGCTGGAGCGCCGAAATTTGGGACTTTAGACGCGCGGCTGCTGGGGCTGATAGGGCACCGAAATCTGGGAGGCGAGGTGGTCTGAAGGGGAGGGAGAGAGAGGAGGACGAGATGGAGGGAGAGAAGATGAGGAAAACGGTGGGAAAATGAGAGGAATAGGAGGCTACGAAGGCGGCGGAATTTGGGAGGCGAAGCGGTGGTTTTCGGAGGCGAAATAGGTAATGAAGGGTTTTGCGCCAATTTTATGGAAGACAAAAGGTTAGCGACGGATTTCCGTCGCTAAATCCGTTGCTAACAGTTCAACCCGCAAAATCCCAAATTTAGCGACAAATTTGAAAAATCCGTCGCTAAATT
Organism: Phyllobates terribilis; assembly: GCF_046119375.1. Lineage (NCBI taxonomy): Eukaryota > Metazoa > Chordata > Amphibia > Anura > Dendrobatidae > Phyllobates > Phyllobates terribilis. The sequence goes on from NW_027367868.1 coordinate 45,129, forward strand.
TCATCATTTTTGGCGGTTCAGCAGCCCGCCAGTCGTTAGCGATGGATATTCCGTTGCTAACAATGTAAATTTGGCGGTATGTTTACCGTCTAAGTTAGCGACGGATTTCCGTCACGAATCCGTTGCTAAACCTAATGCTTGGTTTCACAATCTACCGCCAAAAATAGTGACGGGATAGTGACGGAAATTTTGTCGCTATTCAATAAGGTTTTGAGGATCTGATAAATTGTGCGACGAAATCAGTATCCGTCTCTAAATCCGTCGCCAATCCAGACAATTAGGGACATAATCAATATCCGTCACTAATTACTTCGCAAAAACGGTGTTTTCTAGTAGTGGAGAGATATGTAGGCGGTACAACACGAACGTAAGGGTTTTGGGCCGGTTTTTGGCTTTTATAAGCAAAAAACCGCACCTCGTCACGAGCGGTCCAGTGTCGCTTCGTGACGAGGCGTCTGGTATAGGCTCGTGACGGGTGAAGTGGGAGGCAATCGTGACGAGCAGTACACTAATTATTCGTGACAAATCACAACTTATCCATTCGTGACGAACGAGGGTGCGACGGATAGTAAAAAAGTGTTGTGCGACGGTTAGCAATTCCGTTAGTAAATCATATTATATTATTGTCAAAATATGGTTAAAAAGATATATATTATATAGTGTAAAAAAGAATTAAAAATTGATTATTGAAGTGCATTTGAAAAATAAGAAGTCTTTCGGAGAAGGCATGGTCACTTCTGGGGATGTAGCAAGGACAACTCTACGTTACGTGACACATACACTTTTGGGGGAGGTGATATATGTGCTTCTGACGGAGGTGACATGATCGATTCTGACCGAGGTGGAAGTGAATTGAACAGTAAAAACAACCACGTTAATAAATAACTACTTATATACTACTCCCTCCATCCCATAATATAGTGCCCACTTTTTGTTTGACACTATTCATGATCGAAGTTCATTTTCCCGATTCTTGTTAATGTATAAGGAAAAATATAGTCATGTGAGATCTTGTTTGATTCGTCTCGTTGAGTACTTTAATAATATCAAAATTTTATAATTTGTATTAACACATAATAAGAGATATTAACGATACAAAACGTGTATCGGCAAGTGTGAAAAAACAAACAGACACTATATTATGGAACGGAGGGAGTATATGTTTATTCACATGATTCTTTGCATTTACATTTTCACTAAAACATAGAAGATTGAACAATTTGAAACGAACCAAATTCAAATTTTCAACAATTTGAAACGAACCAAATTCAAATTGAACTTATCTTACCTGAATTTTAGACTTGGTAAATGGGACGGAGTTTGGTTTAAAATCGGGATTGAGTTAAACGGATTGATAATTTTCGGATCAATCGAGCCCGTGCATAATGGATTTGAATAATAAAATAATATTACATTTTTAATAGTAAAATAATAAAATTAGATAGTGTTTTAAGTAATAAACTAATAATACATTATTAATTAAAATTGTGTGTAATAACTTTTTATTTTAATCTCATGTACATACTATATACTCCCTCCGTCCCTATTTAAAGATCCCGTTTGGTGTTTTTTAGACAATTTAAGGAATTGTGAAGAAGAAATTAAATAGGAGAGAGAAAAGTGAAAATTGTAATGATTAGAGGAGAGAGATAGAGAGAAGAAAAAGAGGGGGTAATTTAATGAAAAGAGATGTTGTGTAAAAGTGTGTTGGGATATGTAAAAGCGTATTGGGAAAGTAAATTTTGGATTTAAAAAATTTCTAAAAATGGCAAAGGGGACTTATATTTTGGGACGCCTGATTAGAAAAGTGGGATCTTTATAAAGGGACGGAGGGAGTATTTAATTTCAATTCCTAAATATCTAATAGAATAGAAGTTTGTTGGAAATTTTTGAATTTGATTTGAATGGGATATTTATCGATGAGGTTGACATCAATTCAATGAATAGGAATAACTTTTATTCAAGGATAAATATTGGAAATACCAATATAGAAATTTGTACGCGCCTAGAAAAAGTCCATACCTTCCTTGCGAAACATGCCTCTTTCTGAAGCTGTCTGTCACTGTTTCTTCACATAAATAACCACAAAACCACACATTTGTCCGTCCTTTTTTTCCTCCTTTCCTTTGTTTAGCTGGAAGGAACAACAAGGAAACTAGAGCAACCACAAACTAAATAAATAAATTCAAAACATTAAACATAACTATCATTATTATTATTATTCCTCCAATTTTCTTGAATCTAGATCCAAAATCAACGGATCTTCCAACTGTTAACCACTTGCAAAGATTTTCTCTGTTTCACATTGTCTTTCTCCTTTGATTATCAAAACTTATTTCCCTTATTATTCCAAATTCTTTCCCTAATCTTCAGATTTGTTGCCTTCTAAATCATATCAAGAAGAAGAATTTCATCCCTTATTTCCCCTCTAATTAATTATGGTGTTTCTCTGAATTCACTGAATCCTTCGCAATTCCTCCTGTGTTTATCTTGCACTGTGTTTATTTTGTAAAAGTGATGGATTTTCTGAACACCCTGATTGACAGCAGATGCGTCCCCTTTCATTACCAGGTTGGTTAGTTCATTCTTCTCTCTTTGTTCTTCTTCTTCATTTTCTTTGATAACCAGGTTGATATTAGTTATATTTCATGTTTGATTGAATTAGCAAACTTTTCATCTGATTACATATACTTTCCTCCTCTATTAATCCTTGTTATGATGCCTTGCTGGTGAATTTAGCGTTGAATTTACTGGGGTTCAAATTTCATTTTCACATTTTCCCTCTCCAGAATTTAATGGGTTTTTTCAAAAAGAAAACATGTTATGTAAATTATTGAATTTTTGTGCTGGAGCGATCAAACAAAATGGATCAATTTTTAAATTAATCAATAATAATCAAACCCACTGGTTTTGGCTCTTCAAGATCTCATTGTTCTTAGAGCACTCACAAAGGAATTTTTTAGCTATTAAATATTATTGATTTTTTAGTAAAAGTGTAACAAACTCATCTCTTGATTATCATATAAGCAACTGTTAAAAAACCTACCAAACTAAGATCATGTTTGATTAGTTTGTTTCTTTCCATTCAAACACTACAAATTTCAATAAAAATCTCATTTTGCTCTTGTCCAGGGGGATCAGATTTAACTTAATTAGATAAAGTTACCCTGTCTAGAGCTTTAAACATCATAACCATTTGTATTATATCTAACGGTGGAGATCTTAATTGCTCTCTTCAAACCTTAATATATAATAACTATTAATTTATTGTGAGTGTTTTTGTTTAAAATTCTACTACTGCTGTTTTCTTGTCTTCTTCTTAAGTAGTACATTTTTTGTCTTGGATGTGTGATCTTAATCCGAAACTTAGGATCAATCATATGCATGACCTAAGGCTCTTTAAGTGCAAAAAAGTCATTTTTTTTAATTAAGTAAAGTTTTCCATTATAGGTTATTTAGTTTTTGGTCATAATGATAGGTTATTTACTACCAACTATCAACTTATTTATGTTCCTATAGTTATAGCAAAAACCCTCCTGCTGCTGGAGCAAGAGACAGAATCGCGTCTCTAGCTAGTTAATCATGGATGAATCGAACGGTGCAAAAGTGACAGGAATAAGACAAATTGTGAGGCTAAAAGAACTCATTCGAAGGTGGCATTTAGCAACACTCATCTCAAAACGCAACAACAGCAATAACGACGATAATAACTCACCTCCTGTAGAAATGATGTTTAGAACTGTGTCTTCAATGGATTCAGAGGAAGAGGGTTCTGGAACCCAACAACCACCTCCTGACGTCCCCAAAGGGTATTTAGCAGTCTATGTTGGCCCCGAGCATCGAAGGTTCATCATCCCTACAACCTACCTTAGCCATAACCTATTCAAGATTCTACTAGAGAAGGTTGAGGAAGAGTACGGATTTGATCACGCAGGGGCATTGACCATCCCTTGCGAAGCGGAGACCTTCAAGTATCTTCTCAAGTGCATTGAGACTCATCCAAAAGATCCAGAATCTTGTGTCGAGTGTTAGGGTTTATGTCTTATTTGTTTCATTTGCTGTATATGGTTTTTGTGACCTCTTTAGGGTTTGCTACAATTGTGGGAGGATTAATGTAGACTGTCGTTGGTCTGGATTTATTTTCAGTTTGCTCCAGATTCATTTGTTCTTATATTTTATGAATATGATGATGGTGATTCAGCTTTGGGATTGAATTTCTTATCTAATTTTTTTTCTCTTGCATACAACTAATGTGTAGTGTTCCACTCTTAGTATTGTGAATTTAGAGAAAAACGAGCAATACTCTTTTCTTTAGTCTTGATTATGACAAACTACTTATTATCTCATGTTCTATCAAATACATTGTGCAGAAATAAAGAATAGATTAATAAAAGCCTTACTGAAAGTCCAAGTTTGAGATCAAGAGAATAAGGCAGAATGCCTTGAGTCAACAGCTAGAGAATATTGTTCTGTTAAACCTAGATTAATAGAACAACATCTTCAAAGGAAGAATGAACTGAAGATGGTCTTTGAAACTAACTCATATACACGTCTCAAGATCAAGAAGAGTTATTTCCTGAAGAACATCTTCCATCAAGAACAGAAGACGAAAACCCGAACACAAGGAAACACCGACTTTCAAGTGATGGTTGATTTGAGCATTTGAATTTTGAAGGAGATTTATGTGCTCTATTTATGGATAGTCTTAGGATAAGTATTAAGAGTGTAATACATATATTTCCTAGAGTTTCCATGTAAGTTGATTTTGCATCTTTGACTTGAGCCGTTTATGGAAACTACTCAAATCAAAGGTGTAAATCATGGAGCCCAATTTGGATGTTGCAAGACTTGATTGTTGGAAGATGTAAATAGGGCTCATTATCCTTCACTTAGTTTCATCGATTACCAAAAGAAAAGAGAGATAAACTAAGAGTCGATCAAGTGTTCTTGTGTAGAGAACAGTAAAACACCTATTCTGTTTGTTGAGAATGTTAGAGATTTAGGAAGTCTAGTATGTTGAGATGTAAGTTGTGTGATTTCCTAAATGATGTAACTGATCTATTAATATAAACAAGGTTTCAAATCCTTTCAAGAGAAAGGTAGTGGGTTTCATCCTAGGTAACTTGTTGATTATCAAAGGTTCCCACTATAAAAAAGAACAGTGTTCGCTTATGAGCTTGTGAGTTTGAGAGTTAATTCCGAATATAAGGAACAAAGCAATGTTTCTTAGATTAACTTAAACACACTCGGTCCTGCAATTGATATCAGATCAAGGCTCGATAATTGTGTTTACTAACAAGAAATGTCTCACTCGGGCAAATTCTCCCTCGGTATCTCCAACATGAAAAGCTACATCTCCACCAATGATTACTAGTGCTGGAGAATCATCCTCACTGGCAATGGTGTAGTAGATCTCATGAAGGCAAAAAACATATGGACCTATGTTGACTACAACACCATGTAGAAGAACGCCAAGGCAAGACAATACATTCTCAATGGTTTGGGAAGGGAAGACATGGATAAATTTCTCCACATGGACAATGTCAAAGATATGTGGAATGCTTTGAAGGAGATGCACGAAGGAAGGGACGAACATAAGACTAGCAGAAAGTTGCAACTGCAAAGCGACTACCATTCCTTCAAGATGAACGAAACATAGTCCATCTCCGAGTACTACTCGTGATTTTAGAGGCTTTGTTTCAAACTTGCAAATGCAGGAGTCCAACTTGAGGACAAGTCCAAGGCCTTGGTCATCGTAAACGACCTGAATGAGAAGTATTCATTTGTTAACGGAATTTTAAGAAGCACTCTCGGAGCTCTTGATATTCCTCTAGCACAAAATATTAACAAGTTTGTTGTCGATGAATCAGAACAAAACAAGATCAATCTCTCAAAGGAAGTTCAGAAAGGAGTCACACTAAAGATAGAAGCTGGTATCTCCAAAGATTTTGCTAAGCTTGAAATGGAAGAGGAGTGTTCTAATAATGAGGAAGAAGAAGACCCGATGATTGTCTTATTCTCATAGCAAAATAAAAGGAAGTTTATCGAGAGAAAGTTCAAGCAAGGATTCCGGAAGAGAGACCGTAAGGAGTACATATGCTACCACTGCAAGGATAAGGGACGCCTTGCAAGAACTGCCCAATTGCTTCAGGAGAGGAGAAGCAAGAGAACAAAACAACTCAAGAGAACAAGTTCTCTAGAGGAAAGTTCAGAAGGAGAAGGCCATTGATACTGTATGGGGTTCTGATTCTGATGAGGAAGTTGACGTCAGTGGATCTTATGCATGGAAGATGTCTAATGGAAAGAAGATATGACGGCGAGTCCTCAACTTCTGAGGTAGTTTCTAATGATCTCTTCAACTTTTTAAATGATTGTGATAAGAAGCAATTAATTAAGATCATCAAACATTTGGGGAAAATGGAGAATTATAAGAAAAACTTGTTATTTGTGAGGATGAGATAGGAATTCCTTACTGTTGAGAACGGTCACTGGAGTAGTCAAGTGGATTGCTTAGAACATACTTGTTTGAGTCTAAGACAACACTTGCTAAAAATGTGAAGTTGCTCACAGAATCTTCTAAGTTTGTGAAAATTACAAGGGTAAGACTCCTATGCATGATAGTGAGTCTAAATCTGCATGGAATATGCTTGAGAACATTATGTGTAAACTTGAAGATTTATCTTACTCTGTTGATGAGAAAACCGTGAATCAAACAATATGGTTTGGGTTATCATGGTCCTATTGAGGACAATCCTGAAGAGAAGGTCGAGAACAAAAAGATTTGTGTGGAGCTAGAAAGTAAGAATGAGAGCTTAAGCTCAGATCTTCAAACCTCGAAGGACAGAACAGTGTTCCTTGAAGATAATATCAAGGTCCTTGACATGCGTTTTACCGGTCATTGGTCCTGTCAAAGATAAATCCAACTAAATATCCACTAGTTAAGCTGTAAGTCGGAGTCGATTCCACAGGGAGCCACAATGATAATTTATTTCAAGAGTGTTACCAAAAGTAACAAAAGTGGTTTTGGTTTGTAAATTTGTGAAAGCAATAGTAACCGAAAATTGTTGGATTTTTGTAAACTTATAACAATGAAAAGCTCACTCTTTCAGTCTCAACACATTATTCTTATGGAAAGTTGATCATCGAATTCTAATAAAGTTATGTTCTTTTAAATAAATAATCTAGTTGTCCTACTCTTTGTTCGCAAATAGCAACTAGTCCAAATATTCCTAGAAACCCTTGTTGTATGCAATAACCAAAGAAATCCTAAGGTTCAACTACTCAACAGCATAAAGATCAAAGATATGTAGGCCTATGCAATACCATTGGCAAATCGCCGATACTCGACACAGGTTTATAATCTCTACAAAAGAAGCACTCGCAAATAGTCTATGCTAATTCTGATTTCTACCTAAAAGACAAGACTTTTCAAATCGAATTATCAAGCCTAGCAGTATGAATGAATAATTAATCTACCTAGTTTCAAACCTAGATAAAATCAAAACCAATCAATGACAATAAGCACAAGAGAAAATAAAATAATGCTAAAATTATTATTAGAACATAAACACAGAATTCTCAGAAACAATTCCTAGAATAAAGGCCTCAACCTAAGAGTGAACTCGTAGGAACTTAGCCAGACATAGCCAAGAGAAAGCTATACATGATGATGGATAAACTAACCAGGATTGAAGGTAGAAGATGGTAGAAAGGTGGCAGCTTTCCTCTTGGTGGCTGAATTTCTAAGAACTAATTGTAAAGTGGCAAAAGATCTCATCTAACCTAAAAACTAGAGGTATATATAGTGTTTAACCTCTAGGGAATAAAATAACTAAGAATAAATGAATAAAACGGGAAAAACTAATAAAATCTGATAAATTCCCGGGCTTAAATCTGCAATTTGGGCCGGGTCCGCCAAAAGTCGCGGTCGCTACCTTCAGGGTCGCGATCGCTACTTTTCACCAATCACTCAGGAACGGCTTCAGTCTTGACCGCTACTTCTTGAGTCGCGATCGCTACTTTCATTACGAGGCAAAGTCGCGATCGCTACATTCTTGTCACAACCGCTACTTCTTCTTCGAGGGAAAATCTCGACCAAGACTCCAAAGTCTCGACCGAGACATTCTTCTCCACATCTTGTCTTCGTCTTGAAACCTTCTCTCGGACTGGTCTTCGTCTTCTGTAAGCTTCTGAGGCATCTCGGCTTCGCCTCTCAGCGCCTCCATGGGTGTAGGTGTGGTCGTCTTCTCTCTAGCTCAGTCCCAAATGCACTAGAGGTGAGTACAAATAGGATCTCCATAATACAATACGACATAATAACACTTAAGAGCATCCCGCAAATCTATAAGTGAACAATCATACTAGATTCCGGGAATACCACTCAATAAGCACCTAAACACCACTAATCCTAAGCTAATAGTCGCTAGTTACACCATATAATAAGCTCCTATCAAACCTCCCCACACTTAAACCTTGCTCGTCCTCGAGTAAGCAAAATAAAGCTCACTCCTCTTAAAAGCACAAAGGTCTACAGTAAGTGTAAGAAAGCTTGCTAGCGACTATACTCCAAACTCCAAAGTGTATATAAGCAACATACTCCGATCTATCTCCTTATGTCTCCGAGATATCCTACCCAAAACCCTCCTCATTTCTCCACCTTCATATGACACCACTCCATAACAATAATCAAATCGAACAAAGTGATGTGCGTTTAAAGCACAAGTGGAATCCTAATCTCCTCTAAGGGGAAGGGTACATAAATATGACATAATAGGGATAAAATTGAGTCTCCCACTCACTCATACACTTCTTATTCCTCCTCCTTCTATTAATGTCCTAAACCACTAGATATAATGATAAATCCACAAATCACAACCACCAATCCTAATTTAAAATTCTGCATCATACAACCACAACAGTATGCAACAAACTCCAAGAAGTAGTGAACTAATCCTAGAATCTAACTCAACCGCCGATAATATATATAATAAGAATCCTAATAAACTAATGGAGTGGTAGATATGCAAAGTGTGGATACAATAAGCTCATAAATAAGAGATATAAAAGGCTAAACTAACTCCTTATACCTCCTTGGTGAATCCTAGAACCCGAGACATC
>NW_027367869.1:0-54238 GCF_046119375.1 Phyllobates terribilis
TGTAAATGCACAAACAGTAATATCTCCACATTGCACGGTACAATTCTGAAATTTTTAGCTTTTTCCTGTTAATCCTAGCATGATAAAGAAGATTCAAAGAGAGTGAGATGCCAGCTCCTTTCATTCAGTCAGTAGCTTCAAACATTTCTGGTATATGAAAAACATGTTTTCAATGGCAAAAATCAATGAATATTGTAAATGCACAAACAGTAATATCTCCACATTGCAAGGTGCAATTCTGAAATTTTTTACTTTTTCCTGTTAATCCTAGCATGATAAAGAAGATTCAAAGAGAGTGAGATGCCAGCTCCTTTCATTCAGTCAGTAGCTTCAAACATTTCTGGTATATGAAAAACATGTTTTTCAATGGCAAAAATCAATGAATATTGTAAATGCACAAACAGTAATATCTCCACATTGCAAGGTGCAATTCTGAAATTTTTTGCTTTTTCCTGCTAATCCTAGCATGATAAAGAAGATTCAAAGAGAGTGAGATGCCAGCTCCTTTCATTCAGTCAGTAGCTTCAAACATTTCTGGTATATGAAAAACATGTTTTTCAATGGCAAAAATCAATGAATATTGTAAATGCACAAACAGTAATATCTCCACATTGCAAGGTGCAATTCTGAAATTTTTTGCTTTTTCCTGCTAATCCTAGCATGATAAAGAAGATTCAAAGAGAGTGAGATGCCAGCTCCTTTCATTCAGTCAGTAGCTTCAAACATTTCTGGTATATGAAAAACATGTTTTTCAATGGCAAAAATCAATGAATATTGTAAATGCACAAACAGTAATATCTCCACATTGCACGGTGCAATTCTGAAATTTTTAGCTTTTTCCTGTTAATCCTAGCATGATAAAGAAGATTCAAAGAGAGTGAGATGCCAGCTCCTTTCATTCAGTCAGTAGCTTCAAACATTTCTGGTATATGAAAAACATGTTTTTCAATGGCAAAAATCAATGAATATTGTAAATGCACAAACAGTAATATCTCCACATTGCAAGGTGCAATTCTGAAATTTTTTGCTTTTTCCTGCTAATCCTAGCATGATAAAGAAGATTCAAAGAGAGTGAGATGCCAGCTCCTTTCATTCAGTCAGTAGCTTCAAACATTTCTGGTATATGAAAAACATGTTTTTCAATGGCAAAAATCAATGAATATTGTAAATGCACAACAGTAATATCTCCACATTGCACGGTGCAATTCTGAAATTTTTAGCTTTTTCCTGTTAATCCTAGCATGATAAAGAAGATTCAAAGAGAGTGAGATGCCAGCTCCTTTCATTCAGTCAGTAGCTTCAAACATTTCTGGTATATGAAAAACATGTTTTTCAATGGCAAAAATCAATGAATATTGTAAATGCACAAACAGTAATATCTCCACATTGCAAGGTGCAATTCTGTTACTTTTCCTGTTAATCCTAGCATGATAAAGAAGATTCAAAGAGAGTGAGATGCCAGCTCCTTTCATTCAGTCAGTAGCTTCAAACATTTCTGGTATATGAAAAACATGTTTTTCAATGGCAAAAATCAATGAATATTGTAAATGCACAACAGTAATATCTCCACATTGCAAGGTGCAATTCTGAAATTTTTTGCTTTTTCCTGCTAATCCTAGCATGATAAAGAAGATTCAAAGAGAGTGAGATGCCAGCTCCTTTCATTCAGTCAGTAGCTTCAAACATTTCTGGTATATGAAAAAACATGTTTTTCAATGGCAAAAATCAATGAATATTGTAAATGCACAAACAGTAATATCTCCACATTGCAAGGTGCAATTCTGAAATTTTTTGCTTTTTCCTGCTAATCCTAGCATGATAAAGAAGATTCAAAGAGAGTGAGATGCCAGCTCCTTTCATTCAGTCAGTAGCTTCAAACATTTCTGGTATATGAAAAACATGTTTTTCAATGGCAAAAATCAATGAATATTGTAAATGCACAAACAGTAATATCTCCACATTGCAAGGTGCAATTCTGAAATTTTTTGCTTTTTCCTGTTAATCCTAGCATGATAAAGAAGATTCAAAGAGAGTGAGATGCCAGCTCCTTTCATTCAGTCAGTAGCTTCAAACATTTCTGGTATATGAAAAACATGTTTTTCAATGGCAAAAATCAATGAATATTGTAAATGCACAAACAGTAATATCTCCACATTGCAAGGTGCAATTCTGAAATTTTTTGCTTTTTCCTGCTAATCCTAGCATGATAAAGAAGATTCAAAGAGAGTGAGATGCCAGCTCCTTTCATTCAGTCAGTAGCTTCAAACATTTCTGGTATATGAAAAACATGTTTTTCAATGGCAAAAATCAATGAATATTGTAAATGCACAAACAGTAATATCTCCACATTGCAAGGTGCAATTCTGAAATTTTTTGCTTTTTCCTGTTAATCCTAGCATGATAAAGAAGATTCAAAGAGAGTGAGATGCCAGCTCCTTTCATTCAGTCAGTAGCTTCAAACATTTCTGGTATATGAAAAACATGTTTTTCAATGGCAAAAATCAATGAATATTGTAAATGCACAAACAGTAATATCTCCACATTGCACGGTGCAATTCTGAAATTTTTAGCTTTTTCCTGTTAATCCTAGCATGATAAAGAAGATTCAAAGAGAGTGAGATGCCAGCTCCTTTCATTCAGTCAGTAGCTTCAAACATTTCTGGTATATGAAAAACATGTTTTTCAATGGCAAAAATCAATGAATATTGTAAATGCACAAACAGTAATATCTCCACATTGCAAGGTGCAATTCTGAAATTTTTTGCTTTTTCCTGCTAATCCTAGCATGATAAAGAAGATTCAAAGAGAGTGAGATGCCAGCTCCTTTCATTCAGTCAGTAGCTTCAAACATTTCTGGTATATGAAAAACATGTTTTTCAATGGCAAAAATCAATGAATATTGTAAATGCACAAACAGTAATATCTCCACATTGCACGGTGCAATTCTGAAATTTTTAGCTTTTTCCTGTTAATCCTAGCATGATAAAGAAGATTCAAAGAGAGTGAGATGCCAGCTCCTTTCATTCAGTCAGTAGCTTCAAACATTTCTGGTATATGAAAAACATGTTTTTCAATGGCAAAAATCAATGAATATTGTAAATGCACAAACAGTAATATCTCCACATTGCAAGGTGCAATTCTGAAATTTTTTGCTTTTTCCTGTTAATCCTAGCATGATAAAGAAGATTCAAAGAGAGTGAGATGCCAGCTCCTTTCATTCAGTCAGTAGCTTCAAACATTTCTGGTATATGAAAAACATGTTTTTCAATGGCAAAAATCAATGAATATTGTAAATGCACAAACAGTAATATCTCCACATTGCAAGGTGCAATTCTGAAATTTTTTGCTTTTTCCTGCTAATCCTAGCATGATAAAGAAGATTCAAAGAGAGTGAGATGCCAGCTCCTTTCATTCAGTCAGTAGCTTCAAACATTTCTGGTATATGAAAAACATGTTTTTCAATGGCAAAAATCAATGAATATTGTAAATGCACAAACAGTAATATCTCCACATTGCAAGGTGCAATTCTGAAATTTTTTGCTTTTTTCCTGTTAATCCTAGCATGATAAAGAAGATTCAAAGAGAGTGAGATGCCAGCTCCTTTCATTCAGTCAGTAGCTTCAAACATTTCTGGTATATGAAAACATGTTTTTCAATGGCAAAAATCAATGAATATTGTAAATGCACAAACAGTAATATCTCCACATTGCAAGGTGCAATTCTGAAATTTTTTGCTTTTTCCTGCTAATCCTAGCATGATAAAGAAGATTCAAAGAGAGTGAGATGCCAGCTCCTTTCATTCAGTCAGTAGCTTCAAACATTTCTGGTATATGAAAAACATGTTTTTCAATGGCAAAAATCAATGAATATTGTAAATGCACAAACAGTAATATCTCCACATTGCACGGTGCAATTCTGAAATTTTTAGCTTTTTCCTGTTAATCCTAGCATGATAAAGAAGATTCAAAGAGAGTGAGATGCCAGCTCCTTTCATTCAGTCAGTAGCTTCAAACATTTCTGGTATATGAAAAACATGTTTTTCAATGGCAAAAATCAATGAATATTGTAAATGCACAAACAGTAATATCTCCACATTGCAAGGTGCAATTCTGAAATTTTTTGCTTTTTCCTGCTAATCCTAGCATGATAAAGAAGATTCAAAGAGAGTGAGATGCCAGCTCCTTTCATTCAGTCAGTAGCTTCAAACATTTCTGGTATATGAAAAACATGTTTTTCAATGGCAAAAATCAATGAATATTGTAAATGCACAAACAGTAATATCTCCACATTGCACGGTGCAATTCTGAATTTTTAGCTTTTTCCTGTTAATCCTAGCATGATAAAGAAGATTCAAAGAGAGTGAGATGCCAGCTCCTTTCATTCAGTCAGTAGCTTCAAACATTTCTGGTATATGAAAAACATGTTTTTCAATGGCAAAAATCAATGAATATTGTAAATGCACAAACAGTAATATCTCCACATTGCAAGGTGCAATTCTGAAATTTTTTGCTTTTTCCTGCTAATCCTAGCATGATAAAGAAGATTCAAAGAGAGTGAGATGCCAGCTCCTTTCATTCAGTCAGTAGCTTCAAACATTTCTGGTATATGAAAAACATGTTTTTCAATGGCAAAAATCAATGAATATTGTAAATGCACAAACAGTAATATCTCCACATTGCACGGTGCAATTCTGAAATTTTTAGCTTTTTCCTGTTAATCCTAGCATGATAAAGAAGATTCAAAGAGAGTGAGATGCCAGCTCCTTTCATTCAGTCAGTAGCTTCAAACATTTCTGGTATATGAAAAACATGTTTTTCAATGGCAAAAATCAATGAATATTGTAAATGCACAAACAGTAATATCTCCACATTGCAAGGTGCAATTCTGAAATTTTTTGCTTTTTCCTGTTAATCCTAGCATGATAAAGAAGATTCAAAGAGAGTGAGATGCCAGCTCCTTTCATTCAGTCAGTAGCTTCAAACATTTCTGGTATATGAAAAACATGTTTTTCAATGGCAAAAATCAATGAATATTGTAAATGCACAAACAGTAATATCTCCACATTGCACGGTGCAATTCTGAAATTTTTAGCTTTTTCCTGTTAATCCTAGCATGATAAAGAAGATTCAAAGAGAGTGAGATGCCAGCTCCTTTCATTCAGTCAGTAGCTTCAAACATTTCTGGTATATGAAAAACATGTTTTTCAATGGCAAAAATCAATGAATATTGTAAATGCACAAACAGTAATATCTCCACATTGCAAGGTGCAATTCTGAAATTTTTTGCTTTTTCCTGCTAATCCTAGCATGATAAAGAAGATTCAAAGAGAGTGAGATGCCAGCTCCTTTCATTCAGTCAGTAGCTTCAAACATTTCTGGTATATGAAAAACATGTTTTTCAATGGCAAAAATCAATGAATATTGTAAATGCACAAACAGTAATATCTCCACATTGCACGGTGCAATTCTGAAATTTTTAGCTTTTTCCTGTTAATCCTAGCATGATAAAGAAGATTCAAAGAGAGTGAGATGCCAGCTCCTTTCATTCAGTCAGTAGCTTCAAACATTTCTGGTATATGAAAAACATGTTTTTCAATGGCAAAAATCAATGAATATTGTAAATGCACAAACAGTAATATCTCCACATTGCAAGGTGCAATTCTGAAATTTTTTGCTTTTTCCTGCTAATCCTAGCATGATAAAGAAGATTCAAAGAGAGTGAGATGCCAGCTCCTTTCATTCAGTCAGTAGCTTCAAACATTTCTGGTATATGAAAAACATGTTTTTCAATGGCAAAAATCAATGAATATTGTAAATGCACAAACAGTAATATCTCCACATTGCACGGTGCAATTCTGAAATTTTTAGCTTTTTCCTGTTAATCCTAGCATGATAAAGAAGATTCAAAGAGAGTGAGATGCCAGCTCCTTTCATTCAGTCAGTAGCTTCAAACATTTCTGGTATATGAAAAACATGTTTTTCAATGGCAAAAATCAATGAATATTGTAAATGCACAAACAGTAATATCTCCACATTGCAAGGTGCAATTCTGAAATTTTTTGCTTTTTCCTGCTAATCCTAGCATGATAAAGAAGATTCAAAGAGAGTGAGATGCCAGCTCCTTTCATTCAGTCAGTAGCTTCAAACATTTCTGGTATATGAAAAACATGTTTTTCAATGGCAAAAATCAATGAATATTGTAAATGCACAAACAGTAATATCTCCACATTGCAAGGTGCAATTCTGAAATTTTTTGCTTTTTCCTGTTAATCCTAGCATGATAAAGAAGATTCAAAGAGAGTGAGATGCCAGCTCCTTTCATTCAGTCAGTAGCTTCAAACATTTCTGGTATATGAAAAACATGTTTTTCAATGGCAAAAATCAATGAATATTGTAAATGCACAAACAGTAATATCTCCACATTGCAAGGTGCAATTCTGAAATTTTTTGCTTTTTCCTGCTAATCCTAGCATGATAAAGAAGATTCAAAGAGAGTGAGATGCCAGCTCCTTTCATTCAGTCAGTAGCTTCAAACATTTCTGGTATATGAAAAACATGTTTTTCAATGGCAAAAATCAATGAATATTGTAAATGCACAAACAGTAATATCTCCACATTGCAAGGTGCAATTCTGAAATTTTTTGCTTTTTCCTGCTAATCCTAGCATGATAAAGAAGATTCAAAGAGAGTGAGATGCCAGCTCCTTTCATTCAGTCAGTAGCTTCAAACATTTCTGGTATATGAAAAACATGTTTTTCAATGGCAAAAATCAATGAATATTGTAAATGCACAAACAGTAATATCTCCACATTGCACGGTGCAATTCTGAAATTTTTAGCTTTTTCCTGTTAATCCTAGCATGATAAAGAAGATTCAAAGAGAGTGAGATGCCAGCTCCTTTCATTCAGTCAGTAGCTTCAAACATTTCTGGTATATGAAAAACATGTTTTTCAATGGCAAAAATCAATGAATATTGTAAATGCACAAACAGTAATATCTCCACATTGCAAGGTGCAATTCTGAAATTTTTTGCTTTTTCCTGCTAATCCTAGCATGATAAAGAAGATTCAAAGAGAGTGAGATGCCAGCTCCTTTCATTCAGTCAGTAGCTTCAAACATTTCTGGTATATGAAAAACATGTTTTTCAATGGCAAAAATCAATGAATATTGTAAATGCACAAACAGTAATATCTCCACATTGCACGGTGCAATTCTGAAATTTTTAGCTTTTTCCTGGTTTAATTTCCTAGCATGATAAAGAAGATTCAAAGAGAGTGAGATGCCAGCTCCTTTCATTCAGTCAGTAGCTTCAAACATTTCTGGTATATGAAAAACATGTTTTTCAATGGCAAAAATCAATGAATATTGTAAATGCACAAACAGTAATATCTCCACATTGCAAGGTGCAATTCTGAAATTTTTTGCTTTTTCCTGCTTAATCCTAGCATGATAAAGAAGATTCAAAGAGAGTGAGATGCCAGCTCCTTTCATTCAGTCAGTAGCTTCAAACATTTCTGGTATATGAAAAACATGTTTTTCAATGGCAAAAATCAATGAATATTGTAAATGCACAAACAGTAATATCTCCACATTGCAAGGTGCAATTCTGAAATTTTTTGCTTTTTCCTGCTAATCCTAGCATGATAAAGAAGATTCAAAGAGAGTGAGATGCCAGCTCCTTTCATTCAGTCAGTAGCTTCAAACATTTCTGGTATATGAAAAACATGTTTTTCAATGGCAAAAATCAATGAATATTGTAAATGCACAAACAGTAATATCTCCACATTGCACGGTGCAATTCTGAAATTTTTAGCTTTTTCCTGTTAATCCTAGCATGATAAAGAAGATTCAAAGAGAGTGAGATGCCAGCTCCTTTCATTCAGTCAGTAGCTTCAAACATTTCTGGTATATGAAAAACATGTTTTTCAATGGCAAAAATCAATGAATATTGTAAATGCACAAACAGTAATATCTCCACATTGCAAGGTGCAATTCTGAAATTTTTTGCTTTTTCCTGCTAATCCTAGCATGATAAAGAAGATTCAAAGAGAGTGAGATGCCAGCTCCTTTCATTCAGTCAGTAGCTTCAAACATTTCTGGTATATGAAAAACATGTTTTTCAATGGCAAAAATCAATGAATATTGTAAATGCACAAACAGTAATATCTCCACATTGCACGGTGCAATTCTGAAATTTTTAGCTTTTTCCTGTTAATCCTAGCATGATAAAGAAGATTCAAAGAGAGTGAGATGCCAGCTCCTTTCATTCAGTCAGTAGCTTCAAACATTTCTGGTATATGAAAAACATGTTTTTCAATGGCAAAAATCAATGAATATTGTAAATGCACAAACAGTAATATCTCCACATTGCAAGGTGCAATTCTGAAATTTTTTGCTTTTTCCTGCTAATCCTAGCATGATAAAGAAGATTCAAAGAGAGTGAGATGCCAGCTCCTTTCATTCAGTCAGTAGCTTCAAACATTTCTGGTATATGAAAAACATGTTTTTCAATGGCAAAAATCAATGAATATTGTAAATGCACAAACAGTAATATCTCCACATTGCACGGTGCAATTCTGAAATTTTTAGCTTTTTCCTGTTAATCCTAGCATGATAAAGAAGATTCAAAGAGAGTGAGATGCCAGCTCCTTTCATTCAGTCAGTAGCTTCAAACATTTCTGGTATATGAAAAACATGTTTTTCAATGGCAAAAATCAATGAATATTGTAAATGCACAAACAGTAATATCTCCACATTACAAGGTGCAATTCTGAAATTTTTTGCTTTTTCCTGCTAATCCTAGCATGATAAAGAAGATTCAAAGAGAGTGAGATGCCAGCTCCTTTCATTCAGTCAGTAGCTTCAAACATTTCTGGTATATGAAAAACATGTTTTTCAATGGCAAAAATCAATGAATATTGTAAATGCACAAACAGTAATATCTCCACATTGCACGGTGCAATTCTGAAATTTTTAGCTTTTTCCTGTTAATCCTAGCATGATAAAGAAGATTCAAAGAGAGTGAGATGCCAGCTCCTTTCATTCAGTCAGTAACTTCAAACATTTCTGGTATATGAAAAACATGTTTTTCAATGGCAAAAATCAATGAATATTGTAAATGCACAAACAGTAATATCTCCACATTGCAAGGTGCAATTCTGAAATTTTTGCTTTTTCCTGCTAATCCTAGCATGATAAAGAAGATTCAAAGAGAGTGAGATGCCAGCTCCTTTCATTCAGTCAGTAGCTTCAAACATTTCTGGTATATGAAAAACATGTTTTTCAATGGCAAAAATCAATGAATATTGTAAATGCACAAACAGTAATATCTCCACATTGCACGGTGCAATTCTGAAATTTTTAGCTTTTTCCTGTTAATCCTAGCATGATAAAGAAGATTCAAAGAGAGTGAGATGCCAGCTCCTTTCATTCAGTCAGTAGCTTCAAACATTTCTGGTATATGAAAAACATGTTTTTCAATGGCAAAAATCAATGAATATTGTAAATGCACAAACAGTAATATCTCCACATTGCAAGGTGCAATTCTGAAATTTTTTGCTTTTTCCTGCTAATCCTAGCATGATAAAGAAGATTCAAAGAGAGTGAGATGCCAGCTCCTTTCATTCAGTCAGTAGCTTCAAACATTTCTGGTATATGAAAAACATGTTTTTCAATGGCAAAAATCAATGAATATTGTAAATGCACAAACAGTAATATCTCCACATTGCACGGTGCAATTCTGAAATTTTTAGCTTTTTCCTGTTAATCCTAGCATGATAAAGAAGATTCAAAGAGAGTGAGATGCCAGCTCCTTTCATTCAGTCAGTAGCTTCAAACATTTCTGGTATATGAAAAACATGTTTTTCAATGGCAAAAATCAATGAATATTGTAAATGCACAAACAGTAATATCTCCACATTGCAAGGTGCAATTCTGAAATTTTTTGCTTTTTCCTGCTAATCCTAGCATGATAAAGAAGATTCAAAGAGAGTGAGATGCCAGCTCCTTTCATTCAGTCAGTAGCTTCAAACATTTCTGGTATATGAAAAACATGTTTTTCAATGGCAAAAATCAATGAATATTGTAAATGCACAAACAGTAATATCTCCACATTGCACGGTGCAATTCTGAAATTTTTAGCTTTTTCCTGTTAATCCTAGCATGATAAAGAAGATTCAAAGAGAGTGAGATGCCAGCTCCTTTCATTCAGTCAGTAGCTTCAAACATTTCTGGTATATGAAAAACATGTTTTTCAATGGCAAAAATCAATGAATATTGTAAATGCACAAACAGTAATATCTCCACATTGCAAGGTGCAATTCTGAAATTTTTTGCTTTTTCCTGCTAATCCTAGCATGATAAAGAAGATTCAAAGAGAGTGAGATGCCAGCTCCTTTCATTCAGTCAGTAGCTTCAAACATTTCTGGTATATGAAAAACATGTTTTTCAATGGCAAAAATCAATGAATATTGTAAATGCACAAACAGTAATATCTCCACATTGCAAGGTGCAATTCTGAAATTTTTTGCTTTTTCCTGTTAATCCTAGCATGATAAAGAAGATTCAAAGAGAGTGAGATGCCAGCTCCTTTCATTCAGTCAGTAGCTTCAAACATTTCTGGTATATGAAAAACATGTTTTTCAATGGCAAAAATCAATGAATATTGTAAATGCACAAACAGTAATATCTCCACATTGCAAGGTGCAATTCTGAAATTTTTTGCTTTATCCTGCTAATCCTAGCATGATAAAGAAGATTCAAAGAGAGTGAGATGCAAGCTCCTTTCATTCAGTCAGTAGCTTCAAACATTTCTGGTATATGAAAAACGTTTTTCAATGGCAAAAAACAATGAATATTGTAAATGCACAAACAGTAATATCTCCACATTGCAAGGTGCAATTCTGAAATTTTTTGCTTTTTCCTGTTAATCCTAGCATGATAAAGAAGATTCAAAGAGAGTGAGATGCCAGCTCCTTTCATTCAGTCAGTAGCTTCAAACATTTCTGGTATATGAAAAACATGTTTTTCAATGGCAAAAATCAATGAATATTGTAAATGCACAAACAGTAATATCTCCACATTGCACGGTGCAATTCTGAAATTTTTAGCTTTTTCCTGTTAATCCTAGCATGATAAAGAAGATTCAAAGAGAGTGAGATGCCAGCTCCTTTCATTCAGTCAGTAGCTTCAAACATTTCTGGTATATGAAAAACATGTTTTTCAATGGCAAAAATCAATGAATATTGTAAATGCACAAACAGTAATATCTCCACATTGCACGGTGCAATTCTGAAATTTTTAGCTTTTTCCTGTTAATCCTAGCATGATAAAGAAGATTCAAAGAGAGTGAGATGCCAGCTCCTTTCATTCAGTCAGTAGCTTCAAACATTTCTGGTATATGAAAAACATGTTTTTCAATGGCAAAAATCAATGAATATTGTAAATGCACAAACAGTAATATCTCCACATTGCAAGGTGCAATTCTGAAATTTTTTGCTTTTTCCTGCTAATCCTAGCATGATAAAGAAGATTCAAAGAGAGTGAGATGCCAGCTCCTTTCATTCAGTCAGTAGCTTCAAACATTTCTGGTATATGAAAAACATGTTTTTCAATGGCAAAAATCAATGAATATTGTAAATGCACAAACAGTAATATCTCCACATTGCACGGTGCAATTCTGAAATTTTTAGCTTTTTCCTGTTAATCCTAGCATGATAAAGAAGATTCAAAGAGAGTGAGATGCCAGCTCCTTTCATTCAGTCAGTAGCTTCAAACATTTCTGGTATATGAAAAACATGTTTTTCAATGGCAAAAATCAATGAATATTGTAAATGCACAAACAGTAATATCTCCACATTGCAAGGTGCAATTCTGAAATTTTTTGCTTTTTCCTGCTAATCCTAGCATGATAAAGAAGATTCAAAGAGAGTGAGATGCCAGCTCCTTTCATTCAGTCAGTAGCTTCAAACATTTCTGGTATATGAAAAACATGTTTTTCAATGGCAAAAATCAATGAATATTGTAAATGCACAAACAGTAATATCTCCACATTGCAAGGTGCAATTCTGAAATTTTTTGCTTTTTCCTGTTAATCCTAGCATGATAAAGAAGATTCAAAGAGAGTGAGATGCCAGCTCCTTTCATTCAGTCAGTAGCTTCAAACATTTCTGGTATATGAAAAACATGTTTTTCAATGGCAAAAATCAATGAATATTGTAAATGCACAAACAGTAATATCTCCACATTGCAAGGTGCAATTCTGAAATTTTTTGCTTTATCCTGCTAATCCTAGCATGATAAAGAAGATTCAAAGAGAGTGAGATGCCAGCTCCTTTCATTCAGTCAGTAGCTTCAAACATTTCTGGTATATGAAAAACATGTTTTTCAATGGCAAAAATCAATGAATATTGTAAATGCACAAACAGTAATATCTCCACATTGCAAGGTGCAATTCTGAAATTTTTTGCTTTTTCCTGCTAATCCTAGCATGATAAAGAAGATTCAAAGAGAGTGAGATGCCAGCTCCTTTCATTCAGTCAGTAGCTTCAAACATTTCTGGTATATGAAAAACATGTTTTTCAATGGCAAAAATCAATGAATATTGTAAATGCACAAACAGTAATATCTCCACATTGCACGGTGCAATTCTGAAATTTTTAGCTTTTTCCTGTTAATCCTAGCATGATAAAGAAGATTCAAAGAGAGTGAGATGCAAGCTCCTTTCATTCGGTCAGTAGCTTCAAACATTTCTGGTATATGAAAAACGTTTTCAATGGCAAAAATCAATGAATATTGTAAATGCACAAACAGTAATATCTCCACATTGCAAGGTGCAATTCTGAAATTTTTTGCTTTTTCCTGTTAATCCTAGCATGATAAAGAAGATTCAAAGAGAGTGAGATGCCAGCTCCTTTCATTCAGTCAGTAGCTTCAAACATTTCTGGTATATGAAAAACATGTTTTTCAATGGCAAAAATCAATGAATATTGTAAATGCACAAACAGTAATATCTCCACATTGCACGGTGCAATTCTGAAATTTTTAGCTTTTTCCTGTTAATCCTAGCATGATAAAGAAGATTCAAAGAGAGTGAGATGCAAGCTCCTTTCATTCAGTCAGTAGCTTCAAACATTTCTGGTATATGAAAAACGTTTTTCAATGGCAAAAATCAATGAATATTGTAAATGCACAAACAGTAATATCTCCACATTGCAAGGTGCAATTCTGAAATTTTTTGCTTTTTCCTGTTAATCCTAGCATGATAAAGAAGATTCAAAGAGAGTGAGATGCCAGCTCCTTTCATTCAGTCAGTAGCTTCAAACATTTCTGGTATATGAAAAACATGTTTTTCAATGGCAAAAATCAATGAATATTGTAAATGCACAAACAGTAATATCTCCACATTGCAAGGTGCAATTCTGAAATTTTTTGCTTTTTCCTGCTAATCCTAGCATGATAAAGAAGATTCAAAGAGAGTGAGATGCCAGCTCCTTTCATTCAGTCAGTAGCTTCAAACATTTCTGGTATATGAAAAACATGTTTTTCAATGGCAAAAATCAATGAATATTGTAAATGCACAAACAGTAATATCTCCACATTGCACGGTGCAATTCTGAAATTTTTAGCTTTTTCCTGTTAATCCTAGCATGATAAAGAAGATTCAAAGAGAGTGAGATGCCAGCTCCTTTCATTCAGTCAGTAGCTTCAAACATTTCTGGTATATGAAAAACATGTTTTTCAATGGCAAAAATCAATGAATATTGTAAATGCACAAACAGTAATATCTCCACATTGCAAGGTGCAATTCTGAAATTTTTTGCTTTTTCCTGCTAATCCTAGCATGATAAAGAAGATTCAAAGAGAGTGAGATGCCAGCTCCTTTCATTCAGTCAGTAGCTTCAAACATTTCTGGTATATGAAAAACATGTTTTTCAATGGCAAAAATCAATGAATATTGTAAATGCACAAACAGTAATATCTCCACATTGCACGGTGCAATTCTGAAATTTTTAGCTTTTTCCTGTTAATCCTAGCATGATAAAGAAGATTCAAAGAGAGTGAGATGCCAGCTCCTTTCATTCAGTCAGTAGCTTCAAACATTTCTGGACGTTTTTCAATGGCAAAAATCAATGAATATTGTAAATGCACAAACAGTAATATCTCCACATTGCAAGGTGCAATTCTGAAATTTTTTGCTTTTTCCTGTTAATCCTAGCATGATAAAGAAGATTCAAAGAGAGTGAGATGCCAGCTCCTTTCATTCAGTCAGTAGCTTCAAACATTTCTGGTATATGAAAAACATGTTTTTCAATGGCAAAAATCAATGAATATTGTAAATGCACAAACAGTAATATCTCCACATTGCAAGGTGCAATTCTGAAATTTTTTGCTTTTTCCTGTTAATCCTAGCATGATAAAGAAGATTCAAAGAGAGTGAGATGCCAGCTCCTTTCATTCAGTCAGTAGCTTCAAACATTTCTGGTATATGAAAAACATGTTTTTCAATGGCAAAAATCAATGAATATTGTAAATGCACAAACAGTAATATCTCCACATTGCAAGGTGCAATTCTGAAATTTTTTGCTTTTTCCTGCTAATCCTAGCATGATAAAGAAGATTCAAAGAGAGTGAGATGCCAGCTCCTTTCATTCAGTCAGTAGCTTCAAACATTTCTGGTATATGAAAAACATGTTTTTCAATGGCAAAAATCAATGAATATTGTAAATGCACAAACAGTAATATCTCCACATTGCACGGTACAATTCTGAAATTTTTAGCTTTTTCCTGTTAATCCTAGCATGATAAAGAAGATTCAAAGAGAGTGAGATGCCAGCTCCTTTCATTCAGTCAGTAGCTTCAAACATTTCTGGTATATGAAAAACATGTTTTTCAATGGCAAAAATCAATGAATATTGTAAATGCACAAACAGTAATATCTCCACATTGCAAGGTGCAATTCTGAAATTGTTTGCTTTTTCCTGCTAATCCTAGCATGATAAAGAAGATTCAAAGAGAGTGAGATGCCAGCTCCTTTCATTCAGTCAGTAGCTTCAAACATTTCTGGTATATGAAAAACATGTTTTTCAATGGCAAAAATCAATGAATATTGTAAATGCACAAACAGTAATATCTCCACATTGCACGGTGCAATTCTGAAATTTTTAGCTTTTTCCTGTTAATCCTAGCATGATAAAGAAGATTCAAAGAGAGTGAGATGCCAGCTCCTTTCATTCAGTCAGTAGCTTCAAACATTTCTGGTATATGAAAAACATGTTTTTCAATGGCAAAAATCAATGAATATTGTAAATGCACAAACAGTAATATCTCCACATTGCAAGGTGCAATTCTGAAATTTTTAGCTTTTTCCTGTTAATCCTAGCATGATAAAGAAGATTCAAAGAGAGTGAGATGCCAGCTCCTTTCATTCAGTCAGTAGCTTCAAACATTTCTGGTATATGAAAAACATGTTTTTCAATGGCAAAAATCAATGAATATTGTAAATGCACAAACAGTAATATCTCCACATTGCAAGGTGCAATTCTGAAATTTTTTGCTTTTTCCTGCTAATCCTAGCATGATAAAGATTCAAAGAGAGTGAGATGCCAGCTCCTTTCATTCAGTCAGTAGCTTCAAACATTTCTGGTATATGAAAAACATGTTTTTCAATGGCAAAAATCAATGAATATTGTAAATGCACAAACAGTAATATCTCCACATTGCACGGTGCAATTCTGAAATTTTTAGCTTTTTCCTGTTAATCCTAGCATGATAAAGATTCAAAGAGAGTGAGATGCCAGCTCCTTTCATTCAGTCAGTAGCTTCAAACATTTCTGGTATATGAAAAACATGTTTTTCAATGGCAAAAATCAATGAATATTGTAAATGCACAAACAGTAATATCTCCACATTGCAAGGTGCAATTCTGAAATTTTTTGCTTTTTCCTGCTAATCCTAGCATGATAAAGAAGATTCAAAGAGAGTGAGATGCCAGCTCCTTTCATTCAGTCAGTAGCTTCAAACATTTCTGGTATATGAAAAACATGTTTTTCAATGGCAAAAATCAATGAATATTGTAAATGCACAAACAGTAATATCTCCACATTGCACGGTGCAATTCTGAAATTTTTAGCTTTTTCCTGTTAATCCTAGCATGATAAAGAAGATTCAAAGAGAGTGAGATGCCAGCTCCTTTCATTCAGTCAGTAGCTTCAAACATTTCTGGTATATGAAAAACATGTTTTTCAATGGCAAAAATCAATGAATATTGTAAATGCACAAACAGTAATATCTCCACATTGCAAGGTGCAATTCTGAAATTTTTTGCTTTTTCCTGTTAATCCTAGCATGATAAAGAAGATTCAAAGAGTGAGATGCCAGCTCCTTTCATTCAGTCAGTAGCTTCAAACATTTCTGGTATATGAAAAACATGTTTTTCAATGGCAAAAATCAATGAATATTGTAAATGCACAAACAGTAATATCTCCACATTGCAAGGTGCAATTCTGAAATTTTTTGCTTTTTCCTGCTAATCCTAGCATGATAAAGAAGATTCAAAGAGAGTGAGATGCCAGCTCCTTTCATTCAGTCAGTAGCTTCAAACATTTCTGGTATATGAAAAACATGTTTTTCAATGGCAAAAATCAATGAATATTGTAAATGCACAAACAGTAATATCTCCACATTGCACGGTACAATTCTGAAATTTTTAGCTTTTTCCTGTTAATCCTAGCATGATAAAGAAGATTCAAAGAGAGTGAGATGCCAGCTCCTTTCATTCAGTCAGTAGCTTCAAACATTTCTGGTATATGAAAAACATGTTTTTCAATGGCAAAAATCAATGAATATTGTAAATGCACAAACAGTAATATCTCCACATTGCAAGGTGCAATTCTGAAATTTTTTTACTTTTTCCTGTTAATCCTAGCATGATAAAGAAGATTCAAAGAGAGTGAGATGCCAGCTCCTTTCATTCAGTCAGTAGCTTCAAACATTTCTGGTATATGAAAAACATGTTTTTCAATGGCAAAAATCAATGAATATTGTAAATGCACAAACAGTAATATCTCCACATTGCAAGGTGCAATTCTGAAATTTTTTGCTTTTTCCTGCTAATCCTAGCATGATAAAGAAGATTCAAAGAGAGTGAGATGCCAGCTCCTTTCATTCAGTCAGTAGCTTCAAACATTTCTGGTATATGAAAAACATGTTTTTCAATGGCAAAAATCAATGAATATTGTAAATGCACAAACAGTAATATCTCCACATTGCAAGGTGCAATTCTGAAATTTTTTGCTTTTTCCTGCTAATCCTAGCATGATAAAGAAGATTCAAAGAGAGTGAGATGCCAGCTCCTTTCATTCAGTCAGTAGCTTCAAACATTTCTGGTATATGAAAAACATGTTTTTCAATGGCAAAAATCAATGAATATTGTAAATGCACAAACAGTAATATCTCCACATTGCACGGTGCAATTCTGAAATTTTTAGCTTTTTCCTGTTAATCCTAGCATGATAAAGAAGATTCAAAGAGAGTGAGATGCCAGCTCCTTTCATTCAGTCAGTAGCTTCAAACATTTCTGGTATATGAAAAACATGTTTTTCAATGGCAAAAATCAATGAATATTGTAAATGCACAAACAGTAATATCTCCACATTGCAAGGTGCAATTCTGAAATTTTTTGCTTTTTCCTGCTAATCCTAGCATGATAAAGAAGATTCAAAGAGAGTGAGATGCCAGCTCCTTTCATTCAGTCAGTAGCTTCAAACATTTCTGGTATATGAAAAACATGTTTTTCAATGGCAAAAATCAATGAATATTGTAAATGCACAAACAGTAATATCTCCACATTGCACGGTGCAATTCTGAAATTTTTAGCTTTTTCCTGTTAATCCTAGCATGATAAAGAAGATTCAAAGAGAGTGAGATGCCAGCTCCTTTCATTCAGTCAGTAGCTTCAAACATTTCTGGTATATGAAAAACATGTTTTTCAATGGCAAAAATCAATGAATATTGTAAATGCACAAACAGTAATATCTCCACATTGCAAGGTGCAATTCTGAAATTTTTTTACTTTTTCCTGTTAATCCTAGCATGATAAAGAAGATTCAAAGAGAGTGAGATGCCAGCTCCTTTCATTCAGTCAGTAGCTTCAAACATTTCTGGTATATGAAAAACATGTTTTTCAATGGCAAAAATCAATGAATATTGTAAATGCACAAACAGTAATATCTCCACATTGCAAGGTGCAATTCTGAAATTTTTTGCTTTTTCCTGCTAATCCTAGCATGATAAAGAAGATTCAAAGAGAGTGAGATGCCAGCTCCTTTCATTCAGTCAGTAGCTTCAAACATTTCTGGTATATGAAAAACATGTTTTTCAATGGCAAAAATCAATGAATATTGTAAATGCACAAACAGTAATATCTCCACATTGCAAGGTGCAATTCTGAAATTTTTTGCTTTTTCCTGCTAATCCTAGCATGATAAAGAAGATTCAAAGAGAGTGAGATGCCAGCTCCTTTCATTCAGTCAGTAGCTTCAAACATTTCTGGTATATGAAAAACATGTTTTTCAATGGCAAAAATCAATGAATATTGTAAATGCACAAACAGTAATATCTCCACATTGCAAGGTGCAATTCTGAAATTTTTTGCTTTTTCCTGTTAATCCTAGCATGATAAAGAAGATTCAAAGAGAGTGAGATGCCAGCTCCTTTCATTCAGTCAGTAGCTTCAAACATTTCTGGTATATGAAAAACATGTTTTTCAATGGCAAAAATCAATGAATATTGTAAATGCACAAACAGTAATATCTCCACATTGCAAGGTGCAATTCTGAAATTTTTTGCTTTTTCCTGCTAATCCTAGCATGATAAAGAAGATTCAAAGAGAGTGAGATGCCAGCTCCTTTCATTCAGTCAGTAGCTTCAAACATTTCTGGTATATGAAAAACATGTTTTTCAATGGCAAAAATCAATGAATATTGTAAATGCACAAACAGTAATATCTCCACATTGCAAGGTGCAATTCTGAAATTTTTTGCTTTTTCCTGCTAATCCTAGCATGATAAAGAAGATTCAAAGAGAGTGAGATGCCAGCTCCTTTCATTCAGTCAGTAGCTTCAAACATTTCTGGTATATGAAAAACATGTTTTTCAATGGCAAAAATCAATGAATATTGTAAATGCACAAACAGTAATATCTCCACATTGCACGGTGCAATTCTGAAATTTTTAGCTTTTTCCTGTTAATCCTAGCATGATAAAGAAGATTCAAAGAGAGTGAGATGCCAGCTCCTTTCATTCAGTCAGTAGCTTCAAACATTTCTGGTATATGAAAAACATGTTTTTCAATGGCAAAAATCAATGAATATTGTAAATGCACAAACAGTAATATCTCCACATTGCAAGGTGCAATTCTGAAATTTTTTGCTTTTTCCTGCTAATCCTAGCATGATAAAGAAGATTCAAAGAGAGTGAGATGCCAGCTCCTTTCATTCAGTCAGTAGCTTCAAACATTTCTGGTATATGAAAAACATGTTTTTCAATGGCAAAAATCAATGAATATTGTAAATGCACAAACAGTAATATCTCCACATTGCACGGTGCAATTCTGAAATTTTTAGCTTTTTCCTGTTAATCCTAGCATGATAAAGAAGATTCAAAGAGAGTGAGATGCCAGCTCCTTTCATTCAGTCAGTAGCTTCAAACATTTCTGGTATATGAAAAACATGTTTTTCAATGGCAAAAATCAATGAATATTGTAAATGCACAAACAGTAATATCTCCACATTGCAAGGTGCAATTCTGAAATTTTTTGCTTTTTCCTGTTAATCCTAGCATGATAAAGAAGATTCAAAGAGAGTGAGATGCCAGCTCCTTTCATTCAGTCAGTAGCTTCAAACATTTCTGGTATATGAAAAACATGTTTTTCAATGGCAAAAATCAATGAATATTGTAAATGCACAAACAGTAATATCTCCACATTGCAAGGTGCAATTCTGAAATTTTTTGCTTTTTCCTGCTAATCCTAGCATGATAAAGAAGATTCAAAGAGAGTGAGATGCCAGCTCCTTTCATTCAGTCAGTAGCTTCAAACATTTCTGGTATATGAAAAACATGTTTTTCAATGGCAAAAATCAATGAATATTGTAAATGCACAAACAGTAATATCTCCACATTGCACGGTGCAATTCTGAAATTTTTAGCTTTTTCCTGTTAATCCTAGCATGATAAAGAAGATTCAAAGAGAGTGAGATGCCAGCTCCTTTCATTCAGTCAGTAGCTTCAAACATTTCTGGTATATGAAAAACATGTTTTTCAATGGCAAAAATCAATGAATATTGTAAATGCACAAACAGTAATATCTCCACATTGCAAGGTGCAATTCTGAAATTTTTTGCTTTTTCCTGCTAATCCTAGCATGATAAAGAAGATTCAAAGAGAGTGAGATGCCAGCTCCTTTCATTCAGTCAGTAGCTTCAAACATTTCTGGTATATGAAAAACATGTTTTTCAATGGCAAAAATCAATGAATATTGTAAATGCACAAACAGTAATATCTCCACATTGCACGGTGCAATTCTGAAATTTTTAGCTTTTTCCTGTTAATCCTAGCATGATAAAGAAGATTCAAAGAGAGTGAGATGCCAGCTCCTTTCATTCAGTCAGTAGCTTCAAACATTTCTGGTATATGAAAAACATGTTTTTCAATGGCAAAAATCAATGAATATTGTAAATGCACAAACAGTAATATCTCCACATTGCAAGGTGCAATTCTGAAATTTTTTGCTTTTTCCTGCTAATCCTAGCATGATAAAGAAGATTCAAAGAGAGTGAGATGCCAGCTCCTTTCATTCAGTCAGTAGCTTCAAACATTTCTGGTATATGAAAAACATGTTTTTCAATGGCAAAAATCAATGAATATTGTAAATGCACAAACAGTAATATCTCCACATTGCACGGTGCAATTCTGAAATTTTTAGCTTTTTCCTGTTAATCCTAGCATGATAAAGAAGATTCAAAGAGAGTGAGATGCCAGCTCCTTTCATTCAGTCAGTAGCTTCAAACATTTCTGGTATATGAAAAACATGTTTTTCAATGGCAAAAATCAATGAATATTGTAAATGCACAAACAGTAATATCTCCACATTACAAGGTGCAATTCTGAAATTTTTTGCTTTTTCCTGCTAATCCTAGCATGATAAAGAAGATTCAAAGAGAGTGAGATGCCAGCTCCTTTCATTCAGTCAGTAGCTTCAAACATTTCTGGTATATGAAAAACATGTTTTTCAATGGCAAAAATCAATGAATATTGTAAATGCACAAACAGTAATATCTCCACATTGCACGGTGCAATTCTGAAATTTTTAGCTTTTTCCTGTTAATCCTAGCATGATAAAGAAGATTCAAAGAGAGTGAGATGCCAGCTCCTTTCATTCAGTCAGTAACTTCAAACATTTCTGGTATATGAAAAACATGTTTTTCAATGGCAAAAATCAATGAATATTGTAAATGCACAAACAGTAATATCTCCACATTGCAAGGTGCAATTCTGAAATTTTTTGCTTTTTCCTGTTAATCCTAGCATGATAAAGAAGATTCAAAGAGAGTGAGATGCCAGCTCCTTTCAGTCAGTAGCTTCAAACATTTCTGGTATATGAAAAACATGTTTTTCAATGGCAAAAATCAATGAATATTGTAAATGCACAAACAGTAATATCTCCACATTGCAAGGTGCAATTCTGAAATTTTTTGCTTTTTCCTGCTAATCCTAGCATGATAAAGAAGATTCAAAGAGAGTGAGATGCCAGCTCCTTTCATTCAGTCAGTAGCTTCAAACATTTCTGGTATATGAAAAACATGTTTTTCAATGGCAAAAATCAATGAATATTGTAAATGCACAAACAGTAATATCTCCACATTGCAAGGTGCAATTCTGAAATTTTTTGCTTTTTCCTGCTAATCCTAGCATGATAAAGAAGATTCAAAGAGAGTGAGATGCCAGCTCCTTTCATTCAGTCAGTAGCTTCAAACATTTCTGGTATATGAAAAACATGTTTTTCAATGGCAAAAATCAATGAATATTGTAAATGCACAAACAGTAATATCTCCACATTGCACGGTGCAATTCTGAAATTTTTAGCTTTTTCCTGTTAATCCTAGCATGATAAAGAAGATTCAAAGAGAGTGAGATGCCAGCTCCTTTCATTCAGTCAGTAGCTTCAAACATTTCTGGTATATGAAAAACATGTTTTTCAATGGCAAAAATCAATGAATATTGTAAATGCACAAACAGTAATATCTCCACATTGCAAGGTGCAATTCTGAAATTTTTTGCTTTTTCCTGCTAATCCTAGCATGATAAAGAAGATTCAAAGAGAGTGAGATGCCAGCTCCTTTCATTCAGTCAGTAGCTTCAAACATTTCTGGTATATGAAAAACATGTTTTTCAATGGCAAAAATCAATGAATATTGTAAATGCACAAACAGTAATATCTCCACATTGCACGGTGCAATTCTGAAATTTTTAGCTTTTTCCTGTTAATCCTAGCATGATAAAGAAGATTCAAAGAGAGTGAGATGCCAGCTCCTTTCATTCAGTCAGTAGCTTCAAACATTTCTGGTATATGAAAAACATGTTTTTCAATGGCAAAAATCAATGAATATTGTAAATGCACAAACAGTAATATCTCCACATTGCAAGGTGCAATTCTGAAATTTTTTGCTTTTTCCTGTTAATCCTAGCATGATAAAGAAGATTCAAAGAGAGTGAGATGCCAGCTCCTTTCATTCAGTCAGTAGCTTCAAACATTTCTGGTATATGAAAAACATGTTTTTCAATGGCAAAAATCAATGAATATTGTAAATGCACAAACAGTAATATCTCCACATTGCAAGGTGCAATTCTGAAATTTTTTGCTTTTTCCTGCTAATCCTAGCATGATAAAGAAGATTCAAAGAGAGTGAGATGCCAGCTCCTTTCATTCAGTCAGTAGCTTCAAACATTTCTGGTATATGAAAAACATGTTTTTCAATGGCAAAAATCAATGAATATTGTAAATGCACAAACAGTAATATCTCCACATTGCACGGTGCAATTCTGAAATTTTTAGCTTTTTCCTGTTAATCCTAGCATGATAAAGAAGATTCAAAGAGAGTGAGATGCCAGCTCCTTTCATTCAGTCAGTAGCTTCAAACATTTCTGGTATATGAAAAACATGTTTTTCAATGGCAAAAATCAATGAATATTGTAAATGCACAAACAGTAATATCTCCACATTGCAAGGTGCAATTCTGAAATTTTTTGCTTTTTCCTGCTAATCCTAGCATGATAAAGAAGATTCAAAGAGAGTGAGATGCCAGCTCCTTTCATTCAGTCAGTAGCTTCAAACATTTCTGGTATATGAAAAACATGTTTTTCAATGGCAAAAATCAATGAATATTGTAAATGCACAAACAGTAATATCTCCACATTGCACGGTGCAATTCTGAAATTTTTAGCTTTTTCCTGTTAATCCTAGCATGATAAAGAAGATTCAAAGAGAGTGAGATGCCAGCTCCTTTCATTCAGTCAGTAGCTTCAAACATTTCTGGTATATGAAAAACATGTTTTTCAATGGCAAAAATCAATGAATATTGTAAATGCACAAACAGTAATATCTCCACATTGCAAGGTGCAATTCTGAAATTTTTTGCTTTTTCCTGTTAATCCTAGCATGATAAAGAAGATTCAAAGAGAGTGAGATGCCAGCTCCTTACATTCAGTCTGTGCATTTACAATATTCATTGATTTTTGCCATTGAAAAACATGTTTTTCATATACCAGAAATGTTTGAAGCTACTGACTGAATGAAAGGAGCTGGCATCTCACTCTCTTTGAATCTTCTTTATCATGCTAGGATTAACAGGAAAAAGCAAAAAATTTCAGAATTGCACCTTGCAATGTGGAGATATTACTGTTTGTGCATTTACAATATTCATTGATTTTTGCCATTGAAAAACATGTTTTTCATGTACCAGAAATGTTTGAAGCTACTGACTGAATGAAAGGAGCTGGCATCTCACTCTCTTTGAATCTTCTTTATCATGCTAGGATTAGCAGGAAAAAGCAAAAAATTTCAGAATTGCACCTTGCAATGTGGAGATATTACTGTTTGTGCATTTACAATATTCATTGATTTTTGCCATTGAAAAACATGTTTTTCATATACCAGAAATGTTTGAAGCTACTGACTGAATGAAAGGAGCTGGCATCTCACTCTCTTTGAATCTTCTTTATCATGCTAGGATTAACAGGAAAAAGCAAAAAATTTCAGAATTGCACCTTGCAATGTGGAGATATTACTGTTTGTGCATTTACAATATTCATTGATTTTTGCCATTGAAAAACATGTTTTTCATATACCAGAAATGTTTGAAGCTACTGACTGAATGAAAGGAGCTGGCATCTCACTCTCTTTGAATCTTCTTTATCATGCTAGGATTAACAGGAAAAAGCTAAAAATTTCAGAATTGCACCGTGCAATGTGGAGATATTACTGTTTGTGCATTTACAATATTCATTGATTTTTGCCATTGAAAAACATGTTTTTCATATACCAGAAATGTTTGAAGCTACTGACTGAATGAAAGGAGCTGGCATCTCACTCTCTTTGAATCTTCTTTATCATGCTAGGATTAGCAGGAAAAAGCAAAAAATTTCAGAATTGCACCTTGCAATGTGGAGATATTACTGTTTGTGCATTTACAATATTCATTGATTTTTGCCATTGAAAAACATGTTTTTCATATACCAGAAATGTTTGAAGCTACTGACTGAATGAAAGGAGCTGGCATCTCACTCTCTTTGAATCTTCTTTATCATGCTAGGATTAACAGGAAAAAGCTAAAAATTTCAGAATTGCACCGTGCAATGTGGAGATATTACTGTTTGTGCATTTACAATATTCATTGATTTTTGCCATTGAAAAACATGTTTTTCATATACCAGAAATGTTTGAAGCTACTGACTGAATGAAAGGAGCTGGCATCTCACTCTCTTTGAATCTTCTTTATCATGCTAGGATTAGCAGGAAAAAGCAAAAAATTTCAGAATTGCACCTTGCAATGTGGAGATATTACTGTTTGTGCATTTACAATATTCATTGATTTTTGCCATTGAAAAACATGTTTTTCATATACCAGAAATGTTTGAAGCTACTGACTGAATGAAAGGAGCTGGCATCTCACTCTCTTTGAATCTTCTTTTTCATGCTAGGATTAACAGGAAAAAGCAAAAAATTTCAGAATTGCACCTTGCAATGTGGAGATATTACTGTTTGTGCATTTACAATATTCATTGATTTTTGCCATTGAAAAACATGTTTTTCATATACCAGAAATGTTTGAAGCTACTGACTGAATGAAAGGAGCTGGCATCTCACTCTCTTTGAATCTTCTTTATCATGCTAGGATTAACAGGAAAAAGCTAAAAATTTCAGAATTGCACCGTGCAATGTGGAGATATTACTGTTTGTGCATTTACAATATTCATTGATTTTTGCCATTGAAAAACATGTTTTTCATATACCAGAAATGTTTGAAGCTACTGACTGAATGAAAGGAGCTGGCATCTCACTCTCTTTGAATCTTCTTTATCATGCTAGGATTAACAGGAAAAAGCAAAAAATTTCAGAATTGCACCTTGCAATGTGGAGATATTACTGTTTGTGCATTTACAATATTCATTGATTTTTGCCATTGAAAAACATGTTTTTCATATACCAGAAATGTTTGAAGCTACTGACTGAATGAAAGGAGCTGGCATCTCACTCTCTTTGAATCTTCTTTATCATGCTAGGATTAACAGGAAAAAGCTAAAAATTTCAGAATTGCACCGTGCAATGTGGAGATATTACTGTTTGTGCATTTACAATATTCATTGATTTTTGCCATTGAAAAACATGTTTTTCATATACCAGAAATGTTTGAAGCTACTGACTGAATGAAAGGAGCTGGCATCTCACTCTCTTTGAATCTTCTTTATCATGCTAGGATTAACAGGAAAAAGCAAAAAATTTCAGAATTGCACCTTGCAATGTGGAGATATTACTGTTTGTGCATTTACAATATTCATTGATTTTTGCCATTGAAAAACATGTTTTTCATATACCAGAAATGTTTGAAGCTACTGACTGAATGAAAGGAGCTGGCATCTCACTCTCTTTGAATCTTCTTTATCATGCTAGGATTAACAGGAAAAAGCTAAAAATTTCAGAATTGCACCGTGCAATGTGGAGATATTACTGTTTGTGCATTTACAATATTCATTGATTTTTGCCATTGAAAAACATGTTTTTCATATACCAGAAATGTTTGAAGCTACTGACTGAATGAAAGGAGCTGGCATCTCACTCTCTTTGAATCTTCTTTATCATGCTAGGATTAACAGGAAAAAGCAAAAAATTTCAGAATTGCACCTTGCAATGTGGAGATATTACTGTTTGTGCATTTACAATATTCATTGATTTTTGCCATTGAAAAACGTTTTTCATATACCAGAAATGTTTGAAGCTACTGACTGAATGAAAGGAGCTGGCATCTCACTCTCTTTGAATCTTCTTTATCATGCTAGGATTAACAGGAAAAAGCTAAAAATTTCAGAATTGCACCGTGCAATGTGGAGATATTACTGTTTGTGCATTTACAATATTCATTGATTTTTGCCATTGAAAAACATGTTTTTCATATACCAGAAATGTTTGAAGCTACTGACTGAA
Source organism: Phyllobates terribilis (assembly GCF_046119375.1). Taxonomy (NCBI): domain Eukaryota; kingdom Metazoa; phylum Chordata; class Amphibia; order Anura; family Dendrobatidae; genus Phyllobates; species Phyllobates terribilis. The sequence goes on from NW_027367869.1 coordinate 26,754, forward strand.
TGAAAGGAACTGGCATCTCACTCTCTTTGAATCTTCTTTATCATGCTAGGATTAACAGGAAAAAGCAAAAAATTTCAGAATTGCACCTTGCAATGTGGAGATATTACTGTTTGTGCATTTACAATATTCATTGATTTTTGCCATTGAAAAACGTTTTTCATATACCAGAAATGTTTGAAGCTACTGACTGAATGAAAGGAGCTGGCATCTCACTCTCTTTGAATCTTCTTTATCATGCTAGGATTAACAGGAAAAAGCTAAAAATTTCAGAATTGCACCGTGCAATGTGGAGATATTACTGTTTGTGCATTTACAATATTCATTGATTTTTGCCATTGAAAAACATGTTTTTTATATACCAGAAATGTTTGAAGCTACTGACTGAATGAAAGGAGCTGGCATCTCACTCTCTTTGAATCTTCTTTATCATGCTAGGATTAACAAGAAAAAGCAAAAAATTTCAGAATTGCACCTTGCAATGTGGAGATATTACTGTTTGTGCATTTACAATATTCATTGATTTTTGCCATTGAAAAACATGTTTTTCATATACCAGAAATGTTTGAAGCTACTGACTGAATGAAAGGAGCTGGCATCTCACTCTCTTTGAATCTTCTTTATCATGCTAGGATTAACAGGAAAAAGCTAAAAATTTCAGAATTGCACCGTGCAATGTGGAGATATTACTGTTTGTGCATTTACAATATTCATTGATTTTTGCCATTGAAAAACATGTTTTTCATATACCAGAAATGTTTGAAGCTACTGACTGAATGAAAGGAGCTGGCATCTCACTCTCTTTGAATCTTCTTTATCATGCTAGGATTAACAGGAAAAAGCAAAAAATTTCAGAATTGCACCTTGCAATGTGGAGATATTACTGTTTGTGCATTTACAATATTCATTGATTTTTGCCATTGAAAAACATGTTTTTCATATACCAGAAATGTTTGAAGCTACTGACTGAATGAAAGGAGCTGGCATCTCACTCTCTTTGAATCTTCTTTATCATGCTAGGATTAGCAGGAAAAAGCAAAAAATTTCAGAATTGCACCTTGCAATGTGGAGATATTACTGTTTGTGCATTTACAATATTCATTGATTTTTGCCATTGAAAAACATGTTTTTCATATACCAGAAATGTTTGAAGCTACTGACTGAATGAAAGGAGCTGGCATCTCACTCTCTTTGAATCTTCTTTATCATGCTAGGATTAACAGGAAAAAGCAAAAAATTTCAGAATTGCACCTTGCAATGTGGAGATATTACTGTTTGTGCATTTACAATATTCATTGATTTTTGCCATTGAAAAACATGTTTTTCATATACCAGAAATGTTTGAAGCTACTGACTGAATGAAAGGAGCTGGCATCTCACTCTCTTTGAATCTTCTTTATCATGCTAGGATTAACAGGAAAAAGCTAAAAATTTCAGAATTGCACCGTGCAATGTGGAGATATTACTGTTTGTGCATTTACAATATTCATTGATTTTTGCCATTGAAAAACATGTTTTTCATATACCAGAAATGTTTGAAGCTACTGACTGAATGAAAGGAGCTGGCATCTCACTCTCTTTGAATCTTCTTTATCATGCCAGGATTAGCAGGAAAAAGCAAAAAATTTCAGAATTGCACCTTGCAATGTGGAGATATTACTGTTTGTGCATTTACAATATTCATTGATTTTTGCCATTGAAAAACATGTTTTTCATATACCAGAAATGTTTGAAGCTACTGACTGAATGAAAGGAGCTGGCATCTCACTCTCTTTGAATCTTCTTTATCATGCTAGGATTAACAGGAAAAAGCAAAAAATTTCAGAATTGCACCTTGCAATGTGGAGATATTACTGTTTGTGCATTTACAATATTCATTGATTTTTGCCATTGAAAAACATGTTTTTCATATACCAGAAATGTTTGAAGCTACTGACTGAATGAAAGGAGCTGGCATCTCACTCTCTTTGAATCTTCTTTATCATGCTAGGATTAACAGGAAAAAGCTAAAAATTTCAGAATTGCACCTTGCAATGTGGAGATATTACTGTTTGTGCATTTACAATATTCATTGATTTTTGCCATTGAAAAACATGTTTTTCATATACCAGAAATGTTTGAAGCTACTGCCTGAATGAAAGGAGCTGGCATCTCACTCTCTTTGAATCTTCTTTATCATGCTAGGATTAGCAGGAAAAAGCAAAAAATTTCAGAATTGCACCTTGCAATGTGGAGATATTACTGTTTGTGCATTTACAATATTCATTGATTTTTGCCATTGAAAAACATGTTTTTCATATACCAGAAATGTTTGAAGCTACTGACTGAATGAAAGGAGCTGGCATCTCACTCTCTTTGAATCTTCTTTATCATGCTAGGATTAACAGGAAAAAGCTAAAAATTTCAGAATTGCACCGTGCAATGTGGAGATATTACTGTTTGTGCATTTACAATATTCATTGATTTTTGCCATTGAAAAACATGTTTTTCATATACCAGAAATGTTTGAAGCTACTGACTGAATGAAAGGAGCTGGCATCTCACTCTCTTTGAATCTTCTTTATCATGCTAGGATTAGCAGGAAAAAGCAAAAAATTTCAGAATTGCACCTTGCAATGTGGAGATATTACTGTTTGTGCATTTACAATATTCATTGATTTTTGCCATTGAAAAACATGTTTTTCATATACCAGAAATGTTTGAAGCTACTGACTGAATGAAAGGAGCTGGCATCTCACTCTCTTTGAATCTTCTTTATCATGCTAGGATTAACAGGAAAAAGCTAAAAATTTCAGAATTGCACCGTGCAATGTGGAGATATTACTGTTTGTGCATTTACAATATTCATTGATTTTTGCCATTGAAAAACATGTTTTTCATATACCAGAAATGTTTGAAGCTACTGACTGAATGAAAGGAGCTGGCATCTCACTCTCTTTGAATCTTCTTTATCATGCTAGGATTAGCAGGAAAAAGCAAAAAATTTCAGAATTGCACCTTGCAATGTGGAGATATTACTGTTTGTGCATTTACAATATTCATTGATTTTTGCCATTGAAAAACGTTTTTCATATACCAGAAATGTTTGAAGCTACTGACTGAATGAAAGGAGCTGGCATCTCACTCTCTTTGAATCTTCTTTATCATGCTAGGATTAGCAGGAAAAAGCAAAAAATTTCAGAATTGCACCTTGCAATGTGGAGATATTACTGTTTGTGCATTTACAATATTCATTGATTTTTGCCATTGAAAAACATGTTTTTCATATACCAGAAATGTTTGAAGCTACTGACTGAATGAAAGGAGCTGGCATCTCACTCTCTTTGAATCTTCTTTATCATGCTAGGATTAACAGGAAAAAGCTAAAAATTTCAGAATTGCACCGTGCAATGTGGAGATATTACTGTTTGTGCATTTACAATATTCATTGATTTTTGCCATTGAAAAACATGTTTTTCATATACCAGAAATGTTTGAAGCTACTGACTGAATGAAAGGAGCTGGCATCTCACTCTCTTTGAATCTTCTTTATCATGCTAGGATTAGCAGGAAAAAGCAAAAAATTTCAGAATTGCACCTTGCAATGTGGAGATATTACTGTTTGTGCATTTACAATATTCATTGATTTTTGCCATTGAAAAACATGTTTTTCATATACCAGAAATGTTTGAAGCTACTGACTGAATGAAAGGAGCTGGCATCTCACTCTCTTTGAATCTTCTTTATCATGCTAGGATTAACAGGAAAAAGCAAAAAATTTCAGAATTGCACCTTGCAATGTGGAGATATTACTGTTTGTGCATTTACAATATTCATTGATTTTTGCCATTGAAAAACATGTTTTTCATATACCAGAAATGTTTGAAGCTACTGACTGAATGAAAGGAGCTGGCATCTCACTCTCTTTGAATCTTCTTTATCATGCTAGGATTAACAGGAAAAAGCTAAAAATTTCAGAATTGCACCGTGCAATGTGGAGATATTACTGTTTGTGCATTTACAATATTCATTGATTTTTGCCATTGAAAAACATGTTTTTCATATACCAGAAATGTTTGAAGCTACTGACTGAATGAAAGGAGCTGGCATCTCACTCTCTTTGAATCTTCTTTATCATGCTAGGATTAGCAGGAAAAAGCAAAAAATTTCAGAATTGCACCTTGCAATGTGGAGATATTACTGTTTGTGCATTTACAATATTCATTGATTTTTGCCATTGAAAAACATGTTTTTCATATACCAGAAATGTTTGAAGCTACTGACTGAATGAAAGGAGCTGGCATCTCACTCTCTTTGTTTTACCATATTTTTTTTTTTATTTTTAATAAACAATTTAACAGGGGAATAACACACGTAGCATAAAAGTAGTGACAAAGGAATATTCATAATAAGGGAAAAATTCTGAGGGAAAGGAAAGGGAAAGGGAACAAACGGGAATGGATAATCAGGAAAGATGGGAGAAATTTGTTCGTCAAATAATATATACGATAATACAGAAATTTGAACACTTTAAACACACATTACTATCATTAGCAAAATTAAACATATTAATGAGCTAAACACGACACACATTACGATATTCCAGCGTTATGAGAGGGTTGAGGGAATTTAGTGAGCCAAATATCCCACTTCCTAGAAAATTTAAGTAAATTATTGTTGATAAGGGAAAATCTGAGTTCAAATATTCTATGGAGATTCATCTTATCAACTAAGTCCTCCAAAGTGGGGACATGTGACTTTCTCCAAAAAAAAGCCAATGCGTTCTTACACACTGAAAATAAGTGAATCACCAAAGATCTTTCAAACGACTTATATGGTTCAAGATCTAAGGATAGTAAAGCCATTTGAGGGGTCAATACTACAGGTCTGCCTAAAAGGTCATCTACCAAAGAAGAGATCTGAGCCCATAGATTCCGGATTTTTGGGCAGCTCCAAAAGAGATGTAAAAGATCTCCCCTAAGGCCGCACTCCCTCCAACAAAGGGGAGAGTTGCTGGGCTTTATATGGTGAAGCCTGATTGGAGTGTAATACCATCTGGTTAGAATTTTGAAGTAAGCCTCTTGTAAGGGCATAGATATATTAGAGGCCTGAGAAAAAAGAACAGCACTCTCCCATTGATCGGATTGGAAATTGAGTTTTAGATCTTTTTCCCAGCGTATCATGTAGAGGTGTTTTTGGAAGGAAAGATCATTATTGAAGCTGTTATATATGTGTCTCAGGCTCCAAAAAATTTTGTGGGATGGGTTGCTTAACAGGTTCACCGAGGTTTCAGAAACAATAAGTTTACCAGAAATAAATTCCAGAATAATGCTCTTTAAATGAGAGTATAAAAAGAAATCAGAGGAAGGTAAGTTGAATCTTTTTTTAAGAGTTTGGAAAGGAATAAAGGCAGAAGCTTCATAGAAGTCCCCAATTTTCCTTAACCCTTTATTGTCCCACTGATCTGGAATGGAAGAGTTATACAGATCAGCAACAAAACCAATTGGAAAACTTTTGACAAAAGAAAACTTATCCCTATCAGAGTCTCTTAGGGGACTCTTTTTCTTTCTTTTGGCGATTTTTTTCCAGGCGTCAATAATCGCCTGGAAAATAGGATGGGAAGAATCATGAGTGCACTGTTTAAAGAGATGCCTAAGTAACAATTCACGGGGAGAAGAACCATTATTTAAGAAGGTCTCCAGAGTCATCCAAGCTGGGGGACTGTCAGAATTAAACCAATTACTGCTCTGTTTGATGAGGTTTGCCAAATAGTATGCGAAAATATTAGGGTGGCTCAGACCTCCGTTGCACTTATTCTTGTACAATATATCTGCAGATATCCTCGCACGTTTATTATCCCAGACATAGGAATTGATCTGATTTTGAATTTTTTGAATAAAGATGTGAGAAATAGTTAGAGGTAAGTTGCGGAAAAAATACAAGATTTTGGGTAGAACAAACATCTTAATAGAGAGGACTCTACCCCACCATGACAAATCTCTTTTCAAAAATTCCATCAAATCTCCACGGACGATATCCTCAATCAGAACCAGGTTGTCAGAAATTGTTGAGTTAATAGTTTTACCAATACTGATCCCCAAATAAGTCAGATTGCGTTTAGCCAAACCGAAGGAAAATCTCGAGTGTAAAACCTCTCTCGTCTGACGGTCCAGATTAATGTTTAAAAGTTTAGACTTCTCATTATTGATCTTAAAATAAGAAATCTGAGAGAATAGTTCTAGAACCTTCGAAACTTCCGCAACCGAATTTACTGGGTCCAGCAAGGAAAGCATAACATCATCTGCAAAGAGGCCAATTTTAAATTCTCGAGATGGGGTAGAAATCCCCCTAATGTCAGTGTTTTCTCTAATCCTCTGTGCCAAAGGCTCCATAGCCAGGACAAAGAGAAGGGGGGAAAGTGGGCAACCCTGTCTAGTACCATTTGTGATAGGGATTGGATTTGAGAGATAATTGTTAACATAAATTTTTGCTTGGGGGTTAGAATAGAGGGCCATAATTGAAGAGAGAAATTTGTTATCAAAACCGAATTTAATAAGGGTGAGTTTAAGGTATAGCCAATTTAACCTGTCGAAAGCTTTTTCAGCGTCTAAAGCAAGCAATGAAGTTGGGAGTTTCGCCGTATTTATCACCTTAATAATATTCAGAAGTCTTCTAGAGCCATCAGTTGCTTGCCTCCCACCAACGAAGCCAATCTGATCATCGTTGATGAGAGATGGGAGAATAGTCGATAAACGATTGGCCAGAATTTTCGAATATATCTTAATATCAGTGTTAATTAGCGAAATGGGCCTATAATTTTTAACATTATCTCTCTCATCCTTAGACTTGGGTATTAGGGTAATGGTGGCTTCCAGCATTTCTGAGGGGAAGGAGCTTATTGAGGAAGCATGATTGAAAATTTTCGTGAGAGGGGAAGAAAGTAGGTCACAAAAAGTTTTATAATACTCATTAATGAACCCATCTGGACCCGGAGCCTTGAAATCTTTAAGTTGCTTTATTGTGTTAATAATTTCAAGGTTAGAAAAAGGCTTATTCAATGACTCGTGATCCAGAGGGCTCAATTTCAGTAGGTTAATGGAGGATAAAAATTTGTTGATTGCATCTGGGTGAGGATGGGAAATTAGAGGATCAGTTTTGATGTTGTAGAGTTTTTTGTAAAAATTTGCAAACTGGTTCACTATATCTTTAGGGTGGCAAAACGTTATTCCACTATTGTTTTTTATTTTATCTATTCTATTAATTGCTCTTTTACATTTGACAAGGCGGGCCATAAAGCGGGTAGGTTTATTTAGAGCCGCATAGTAATTAAATTTTGATTTCCGAATAATTGCATCATAGGAGGAAGAAATTTCTGATTTTAGCTCTACCCTTAAATTTGAGAGTTCTTTTTGAGTTATTGGGGAAGAGGAAGGAAGATTAATTTGCTCTAATTCTTTTTCCCTAATCAGTTTTTGAAGAGAATTAATTTTTGATCTTTTTTCTTTTTTTTCAGATGAGGATATCTGCATTAGTACACCACGAAGGACGGCTTTGTGAGCGCACCAGCTGGAGAAGGGATTAGATAAATCTGGGGTATCGTTCTCCCTAAAATAATCAGAAATAGCTTTTTCAATAATTTTTTTGTTTTTGGGGTTATGAATAAGTGAAGATCTACATTTCCAAAGAAATCCATTCTTAATAAGAGGACCAATATGAATTTCACATGACGTAGGGGCATGATCTGATAGAGACCTAAGGCCTATAGATACGTTAGAGAATTTGGGTAAAGAAAAAACGTCAGTTATTATTAAGTCTATTCTAGAGGCCGTTTGGTGCGCATCCGAAAAATGGGAGAATTCTTTGGAGGTAGTTTGCAGACATCTAAATGTATCAAATAGTTCGTTTTTATAAAGCCAATTATTTAGCGTCGGGTATAAATGACGGCTGGGGGAGGAAGAGTCCATATGCCCGTCCGGGACCATGTTGAAGTCTCCCAAAAAAATCAATTCGCCTCTCCTAACCTCTTCAACCTTTCTAAAAACCTTATTCAAAAAGGGTATTTGCTTTTTATTTGGGGCGTATAGGTTAACAACAGTGCACTCATGATTATTCAGTTTACAGAGCAATATATGGAACCTTCCATTGACATCTTTATGCTGATCTAAAAACTCAAATGGGACAGAATCTCTGATCACTGTAGCTACACCGGCTTTTTTCCGGACGCTAGTGGATTCAAATATATGAGGGTAGCGTTTGTGGGTGAAAGTAGGGTGTTTTCCCTCGGCAAACCTTGTCTCCTGAAGACACGCAACATCAGCACCAAGATGACCCAATTCCTTCCAAAGGGAGAATCTCTTATTGGGACTGTTTAGGCCTCTTACATTATAGGTGATGATCTTGATAGGCATAGGTAAATTAATAATTAAAGTAAGTCAAAAGGAGAGGGGTCAGTTGGTCCAACAAATTCCCAAAAAATAAAAATCAACCGACAATCAAAGCTGGAATACAATATCTCTAATATTAATTCAAAGATAGTAATAACAATAACCAAATATTCAAAGAAAAAGAGAAAAAAAAAAAAAAAAAACGAATCAAAAAATCTCCTGAGGGAACCTTCACCGAAAAGGTTCTCCCTCAGATTGGGGGGAAAAATAATGTGGACAAACCATGAAGGCTAAATATAAGAAGAATGATAAATTTATTATAGCATGTTAGGTGAGGTGATAAAATGAGATTATTTTTAAAGAGGGCTCCCGAGGGAGTAGTGTTTATCATTTCAGCGGTGGGGTGCCTTTGTAACTTTGTAGGGAATGTCTTTTATAAAATCAAAAAATTTGGGGCCTTCATCAGGATCTGTAAGAGTGAATGTTTTCCGGTTAAAGAAAATCAGCAACTTTACTGGAAAGCCCCACCTATATGGGATATTCATATCCCTCAGTCTATCTGTGATCAATTTGTATGACCTTCTTGCATCCATGGTTTCTTTGGAAAAATCGGAGAAGATTTTTAGGTGTGAGAAAGGCTCTGGAAAAGTCCTATTTTCCCTGATATAATTCAAGATTCTCTCTTTGGTCGAGAAGAAATGCAACCTAGCTATTACATCCCTAGGAAGATCCGAGGAAATGGAGGTCGGACGAAATAAGCGATGGGCCCTATCAATGATAAGATCCTGCTCAGAAAGGGATGGGATTGTCTTGTGAAAAAAGTCTTTGAGAAAAGCCGAGATATCTGAGGGAGAAACATCCTCAGATATGCCTCTAATCTTCAAATTATTTCTCCTACTCCTATCCTCCAAATCCGCAACTTTTAATCTAAGTCTTTTGAGCTCGGATTTAATTTCCAAATTATCAGAAGAGACAGACTCTACCTTATCCTCCACCGTTTCAAGTCTTTTAGTGTTTTCCTCCAATTTAACTCCAAAAGCTTCCAAAGTAGATTTCATGGTGTCTACCTGTTTCTCAAAGCCCAGTTTCATATTTCTGTCAATCGTCTTTAAAAGATTGTCCAGATATGAACCAAGGTCGGTATTTCCCAACTCTTGAGAAATGGGTATTTTGGCCGGGACACTAGGCGTAGGGTCTGAAGACGAAGGGGAGACGTCCTTTTTGGCACGTCTCTTATCTGGACTAGGATTGGGAGACGTGTCCGAGGATTCCTCCTCCGAACTCGTGGCCAGTGAGGAATATTTGTTGCTCCAAGCTCCTGGATCCCTTCTCTTTGATGAGATGGAAATGTCCATCTCTTCCACTTTTTTTTCTTTAACTACGGTGGAAGGGGCAGGTTTAGCGTCAGGAATTCTCTGTGGTTTTGGAGAAAATAGACTTTTAGCAGAGTCTTTGGTGGGAGAGCTTACTTTAAAACTCTGTCTGTCGTCAGGATTTCTATGAGGTGATCTGGACTTAAGTGGACTAATGGTATTGACAGTATCCTCTGAGGGATTTGAAAATGAAGAACGTTGGGAGGACTTCGCTCTTACCAAACTAGTTTTAAGGGGAGCTTCCAAAGACTTTTGGGTATTTTTTTTGTTAGCCGCCATTGTAAAAAAAAAATAAGTCCTAAGTGTATATATAAGGAAAACACCAAAAAGACAATGGGAATATTTAACCTAGAGAGTGGATAGAAGACTTTAGAGTAGCAAAATGACTAGGAACAATGACTGGAAGAAATTAGCATTAAACAAATATTACTCCAATAAGAGGCAATCAATACCCTTAAAGACTGCAGAATTATGTACCCCCTAGAATGCAATCCTTTAAATGTAAATCACAATCAAAAATATCAAGAGAAATAGTAAACTTGACCTGAGGGATAAAAATAAAAGGCACATATAGTTCTTAACAGAAAACTAATTATTGTGGAAACTTGCAGATCTGTAGAGTTCCATGGGCACCAACTGTTATATGTATATCAGGTAGCGAAATCACAGTATATATATGGCAGAAGCAATTCCTCCTATCCTCCACCCCCCCTCAAAGTCAAGTCTCACAATTAAATGATTGTCCAAAGTTTGGTGTTTAATGGACCTCTGTATCAGTACTGATATAAAATCAGCACCATGGACAGCAGTGCAGAGGACGCTGCAGCAGGGGGCGGGAGAATTTGAAAAAATCAGCTGATTGAGTATATAGGACAGTGGAGGGCGATGGTGCTGCTGCAGCAAAGGACCAGGGTCCAAATCAAAGCGCCAGCAGCGCTACCACAAGAGGGGGAGGCAGTCACAGGGGTCTGCAGAGTCCTGTTGCAGAAGGAGGCGGGAATTTTAAATGAGCCGGTGATGATTGAGTACAGGGGACACGGAGCACAGCTGTGCTGCTTTAAAAGTTGAGGAGTGTATTATAGGAGCCTACAGGGCTCAGACACCGGTGGCAGACAGGTTAGCAGTACTGCAGCAGATAGGGGAATCAACCCACGGGGGTCTGCGGGGCCAGGCACCAAAGTCACAGAGTCAGCAGAGCGGCACAGCGGAGAGGAGTGTTACGGATCGCAAGCACCGGCGGCTTCTGTCAGTCACTGCCAGAGATAAAAGAGCGGCTCCCCCAGCAGCAGGAGGGGGATGCCGCCGCCGCTATACAGCACTGGGGTTGCGGAGATGCGGGCTGTGAGTACCGGCGGTGCCCGTCTGTATAATAAAGAGAGGGGCTGAGCGGTCCGGGGCAGAGGAGGGGGCACCGCCACCACGGGAACAGCCCCAGTACAGAGGGAATAGCCGCACCACGGAGAAGGGAGCCCGGCTGCAAGTACCGGCGGTGACAGTCAGCTGGAGGCAGAGAGGGAGAGAGCGGCACCACAGCAGCGGGCGGGGAGATACCGCCACCACTATACAGCCCCGGGGTTGCGGAGATGCGGGCTGTGAATACCGGCAATGCCCGCCCGTATATAAGGGAGAGGAGCAGAGCGGGTCCGGGGCAGAGGAGGGGGCACCGCCACTACGGGAACAGCCCTGTTATACAGGGAACAGCCGCACAGGAGAAGATGGAGCTCGACCGCTGATACCGGTGGCAGCTGTCAGCTGGGGGCAGAGAGGGAGAGAGCGGCACCACAGCAGCAGGCGGGGGATACCGCCACCACTATACAGCCCTGGGGTTGCGGAGATGCGGGCTGTGAATACCGGCAATGCCCGCCCGTATATAAGGGAGAGGAGCAGAGCGGGTCCGGGGCAGAGGAGGGGGCACCGCCACTACGGGGACAGCCCCATTATGCAGGAAACAGCCGCACAGGAGAAGATGGAGCCCGGCCGCAGATACCGGTGGCAGCTGTCAGCTGGGGGCAGAGAGGGAGAGAGCGGCACCACAGCAAGAGGGAGAGTCACCGCTGCCACCGGAGCAGCCCCGGGATTTTACAGGACGGGACCACAGAGATGAGGTAAGAGCCCTGGCGTCAGCCTGGGCTTAGCTAACCTTGGCTTGATAAGTGCAGTCCCGCTCCGTCTCCCGGTCTCAGCGTCGTTCAGGCTTGGGATCCTGGTCTTCAGTCAGTGACAGGAGTCTTGTCCTCGGGGTCCGGTGGAAGTGTGGGTACTTGGTCCGGGGGTGCAGCGCCGCATCTCTATGTAGTGGGGTCTTGCAGGTCCGGTCTGGTCTTCTGTGGGGTCACGTCAGCTGGATGGATGCCGGGTCAAATTATCAGGTGGCCGCTGGTACCTGATAGGAGAGGTCTGTGGGTAATGGCTGATGATTGATCTCCCTCAGTGGAGCTTTTCCCGGTGTCGGGTCAGTATAGGCTTTCTCTGCATACGGGGATCAGCTGATTCACGGGGCTCCGTGCCGCCGGTTTAAAAATATGAATCCTCTGCAATCTGCCAAGTAACACCTGATGAACGGTGTTCTGAGGCCCGGAGAAAGGGAGCAGTGAGGGTCCCTTTGCAGAGACACACAAACCTGCAAGCCTGCAGGTCTATGTCACAATACCCACGACTGGAATGAAATCAAGGACGCACCTCACTGCTTCCAAATGAAGTATCTCCTGGAATAACGGGTCAGGGAAAGTCTTTTTAGTATCCAGATGATCCTTAGGCTTTAAGAAGTTTGTCCATGCAAAAATTGAGTGAATAAATCCTCTTAAGTTGCTTTTATCGTCGCTTTGTAGTTTTAGCCCTCATGGAGCTCAGACCTATGCTGCCATCCTGGTCTGTGCCTAAGCCACGCCCCCCCATCTCACTCTCTTTGAATCTTCTTTATCATGCTAGGATTAGCAGGAAAAAGCAAAAAAATTTCAGAATTGCACCTTGCAATGTGGAGATATTACTGTTTGTGCATTTACAATATTCATTGATTTTTGCCATTGAAAAACATGTTTTTCATATACCAGAAATGTTTGAAGCTACTGACTGAATGAAAGGAGCTGGCATCTCACTCTCTTTGAATCTTCTTTATCATGCTAGGATTAACAGGAAAAAGCAAAAAATTTCAGAATTGCACCTTGCAATGTGGAGATATTACTGTTTGTGCATTTACAATATTCATTGATTTTTGCCATTGAAAAACATGTTTTTCATATACCAGAAATGTTTGAAGCTACTGACTGAATGAAAGGAGCTGGCATCTCACTCTCTTTGAATCTTCTTTATCATGCTAGGATTAACAGGAAAAAGCTAAAAATTTCAGAATTGCAACGTGCAATGTGGAGATATTACTGTTTGTGCATTTACAATATTCATTGATTTTTGCCATTGAAAAACATGTTTTTCATATACCAGAAATGTTTGAAGCTACTGACTGAATGAAAGGAGCTGGCATCTCACTCTCTTTGAATCTTCTTTATCATGCTAGGATTAGCAGGAAAAAGCAAAAAAATTTCAGAATTGCACCTTGCAATGTGGAGATATTACTGTTTGTGCATTTACAATATTCATTGATTTTTGCCATTGAAAAACATGTTTTTCATATACCAGAAATGTTTGAAGCTACTGACTGAATGAAAGGAGCTGGCATCTCACTCTCTTTGAATCTTCTTTATCATGCTAGGATTAACAGGAAAAAGCTAAAAATTTCAGAATTGCACCGTGCAATGTGGAGATATTACTGTTTGTGCATTTACAATATTCATTGATTTTTGCCATTGAAAAACATGTTTTTCATATACCAGAAATGTTTGAAGCTACTGACTGAATGAAAGGAGCTGGCATCTCACTCTCTTTGAATCTTCTTTATCATGCTAGGATTAGCAGGAAAAAGCAAAAAATTTCAGAATTGCACCTTGCAATGTGGAGATATTACTGTTTGTGCATTTACAATATTCATTGATTTTTGCCATTGAAAAACATGTTTTTCATATACCAGAAATGTTTGAAGCTACTGACTGAATGAAAGGAGCTGGCATCTCACTCTCTTTGAATCTTCTTTATCATGCTAGGATTAACAGGAAAAAGCAAAAAATTTCAGAATTGCACCTTGCAATGTGGAGATATTACTGTTTGTGCATTTACAATATTCATTGATTTTTGCCATTGAAAAACATGTTTTTCATATACCAGAAATGTTTGAAGCTACTGACTGAATGAAAGGAGCTGGCATCTCACTCTCTTTGAATCTTCTTTATCATGCTAGGATTAGCAGGAAAAAGCAAAAAATTTCAGAATTGCACCTTGCAATGTGGAGATATTACTGTTTGTGCATTTACAATATTCATTGATTTTTGCCATTGAAAAACATGTTTTTTATATACCAGAAATGTTTGAAGCTACTGACTGAATGAAAGGAGCTGGCATCTCACTCTCTTTGAATCTTCTTTATCATGCTAGGATTAACAGGAAAAAGCAAAAAATTTCAGAATTGCACCTTGCAATGTGGAGATATTACTGTTTGTGCATTTACAATATTCATTGATTTTTGCCATTGAAAAACATGTTTTTCATATACCAGAAATGTTTAAAGCTACTGACTGAATGAAAGGAGCTGGCATCTCACTCTCTTTGAATCTTCTTTATCATGCTAGGATTAACAGGAAAAAGCTAAAAATTTCAGAATTGCACCATGCAATGTGGAGATATTACTGTTTGTGCATTTACAATATTCATTGATTTTTGCCATTGAAAAACATGTTTTTCATATACCAGAAATGTTTGAAGCTACTGACTGAATGAAAGGAGCTGGCATCTCACTCTCTTTGAATCTTCTTTATCATGCTAGGATTAACAGGAAAAAGCAAAAAATTTCAGAATTGCACCTTGCAATGTGGAGATATTACTGTTTGTGCATTTACAATATTCATTGATTTTTGCCATTGAAAAACGTTTTTCATATACCAGAAATGTTTGAAGCTACTGACTGAATGAAAGGAGCTGGCATCTCACTCTCTTTGAATCTTCTTTATCATGCTAGGATTAACAGGAAAAAGCTAAAAATTTCAGAATTGCACCGTGCAATGTGGAGATATTACTGTTTGTGCATTTACAATATTCATTGATTTTTGCCATTGAAAAACATGTTTTTCATATACCAGAAATGTTTGAAGCTTCTGACTGAATGAAAGGAGCTGGCATCTCACTCTCTTTGAATCTTCTTTATCATGCTAGGATTAGCAGGAAAAAGCAAAAAATTTCAGAATTGCACCTTGCAATGTGGAGATATTACTGTTTGTGCATTTACAATATTCATTGATTTTTGCCATTGAAAAACGTTTTTCATATACCAGAAATGTTTGAAGCTACTGACTGAATGAAAGGAGCTGGCATCTCACTCTCTTTGAATCTTCTTTATCATGCTAGGATTAACAGGAAAAAGCTAAAAATTTCAGAATTGCACCGTGCAATGTGGAGATATTACTGTTTGTGCATTTACAATATTCATTGATTTTTGCCATTGAAAAACATGTTTTTCATATACCAGAAATGTTTGAAGCTACTGACTGAATGAAAGGAGCTGGCATCTCACTCTCTTTGAATCTTCTTTATCATGCTAGGATTAACAGGAAAAAGCAAAAAATTTCAGAATTGCACCTTGCAATGTGGAGATATTACTGTTTGTGCATTTACAATATTCATTGATTTTTGCCATTGAAAAACATGTTTTTCATATACCAGAAATGTTTGAAGCTACTGACTGAATGAAAGGAGCTGGCATCTCACTCTCTTTGAATCTTCTTTATCATGCTAGGATTAGCAGGAAAAAGCAAAAAATTTCAGAATTGCACCTTGCAATGTGGAGATATTACTGTTTGTGCATTTACAATATTCATTGATTTTTGCCATTGAAAAACATGTTTTTCATATACCAGAAATGTTTGAAGCTACTGACTGAATGAAAGGAGCTGGCATCTCACTCTCTTTGAATCTTCTTTATCATGCTAGGATTAACAGGAAAAAGCAAAAAATTTCAGAATTGCACCTTGCAATGTGGAGATATTACTGTTTGTGCATTTACAATATTCATTGATTTTTGCCATTGAAAAACATGTTTTTCATATACCAGAAATGTTTGAAGCTACTGACTGAATGAAAGGAGCTGGCATCTCACTCTCTTTGAATCTTCTTTATCATGCTAGGATTAACAGGAAAAAGCTAAAAATTTCAGAATTGCACCGTGCAATGTGGAGATATTACTGTTTGTGCATTTACAATATTCATTGATTTTTGCCATTGAAAAACATGTTTTTCATATACCAGAAATGTTTCAAGCTACTGACTGAATGAAAGGAGCTGGCATCTCACTCTCTTTGAATCTTCTTTATCATGCTAGGATTAGCAGGAAAAAGCAAAAAATTTCAGAATTGCACCTTGCAATGTGGAGATATTACTGTTTGTGCATTTACAATATTCATTGATTTTTGCCATTGAAAAACATGTTTTTCATATACCAGAAATGTTTGAAGCTACTGACTGAATGAAAGGAGCTGGCATCTCACTCTCTTTGAATCTTCTTTATCATGCTAGGATTAACAGGAAAAAGCTAAAAATTTCAGAATTGCACCGTGCAATGTGGAGATATTACTGTTTGTGCATTTACAATATTCATTGATTTTTGCCATTGAAAAACATGTTTTTCATATACCAGAAATGTTTGAAGCTACTGACTGAATGAAAGGAGCTGGCATCTCACTCTCTTTGAATCTTCTTTATCATGCTAGGATTAGCAGGAAAAAGCAAAAAATTTCAGAATTGCACCTTGCAATGTGGAGATATTACTGTTTGTGCATTTACAATATTCATTGATTTTTGCCATTGAAAAACATGTTTTTCATATACCAGAAATGTTTGAAGCTACTGACTGAATGAAAGGAGCTGGCATCTCACTCTCTTTGAATCTTCTTTATCATGCTAGGATTAACAGGAAAAAGCTAAAAATTTCAGAATTGCACCGTGCAATGTGGAGATATTACTGTTTGTGCATTTACAATATTCATTGATTTTTGCCATTGAAAAACATGTTTTTCATATACCAGAAATGTTTGAAGCTACTGACTGAATGAAAGGAGCTGGCATCTCACTCTCTTTGAATCTTCTTTATCATGCTAGGATTAGCAGGAAAAAGCAAAAAATTTCAGAATTGCACCTTGCAATGTGGAGATATTACTGTTTGTGCATTTACAATATTCATTGATTTTTGCCATTGAAAAACATGTTTTTCATATACCAGAAATGTTTGAAGCTACTGACTGAATGAAAGGAGCTGGCATCTCACTCTCTTTGAATCTTCTTTATCATGCTAGGATTAGCAGGAAAAAGCAAAAAATTTCAGAATTGCACCTTGCAATGTGGAGATATTACTGTTTGTGCATTTACAATATTCATTGATTTTTGCCATTGAAAAACATGTTTTTCATATACCAGAAATGTTTGAAGCTACTGACTGAATGAAAGGAGCTGGCATCTCACTCTCTTTGAATCTTCTTTATCATGCTAGGATTAACAGGAAAAAGCTAAAAATTTCAGAATTGCACCGTGCAATGTGGAGATATTACTGTTTGTGCATTTACAATATTCATTGATTTTTGCCATTGAAAAACATGTTTTTCATATACCAGAAATGTTTGAAGCTACTGACTGAATGAAAGGAGCTGGCATCTCACTCTCTTTGAATCTTCTTTATCATGATAGGATTAGCAGGAAAAAGCAAAAAATTTCAGAATTGCACCTTGCAATGTGGAGATATTACTGTTTGTGCATTTACAATATTCATTGATTTTTGCCATTGAAAAACATGTTTTTCATATACCAGAAATGTTTGAAGCTACTGACTGAATGAAAGGAGCTGGCATCTCACTCTCTTTGAATCTTCTTTATCATGCTAGGATTAACAGGAAAAAGCAAAAAATTTCAGAATTGCACCTTGCAATGTGGAGATATTACTGTTTGTGCATTTACAATATTCATTGATTTTTGCCATTGAAAAACATGTTTTTCATATACCAGAAATGTTTGAAGCTACTGACTGAATGAAAGGAGCTGGCATCTCACTCTCTTTGAATCTTCTTTATCATGCTAGGATTAACAGGAAAAAGCTAAAAATTTCAGAATTGCACCGTGCAATGTGGAGATATTACTGTTTGTGCATTTACAATATTCATTGATTTTTGCCATTGAAAAACATGTTTTTCATATACCAGAAATGTTTGAAGCTACTGACTGAATGAAAGGAGCTGGCATCTCACTCTCTTTGAATCTTCTTTATCATGCTAGGATTAGCAGGAAAAAGCAAAAAATTTCAGAATTGCACCTTGCAATGTGGAGATATTACTGTTTGTGCATTTACAATATTCATTGATTTTTGCCATTGAAAAACATGTTTTTCATATACCAGAAATGTTTGAAGCTACTGACTGAATGAAAGGAGCTGGCATCTCACTCTCTTTGAATCTTCTTTATCATGCTAGGATTAGCAGGAAAAAGCAAAAAATTTCAGAATTGCACCTTGCAATGTGGAGATATTACTGTTTGTGCATTTACAATATTCATTGATTTTTGCCATTGAAAAACATGTTTTTCATATACCAGAAATGTTTGAAGCTACTGACTGAATGAAAGGAGCTGGCATCTCACTCTCTTTGAATCTTCTTTATCATGCTAGGATTAACAGGAAAAAGCAAAAAATTTCAGAATTGCACCTTGCAATGTGGAGATATTACTGTTTGTGCATTTACAATATTCATTGATTTTTGCCATTGAAAAACATGTTTTTCATATACCAGAAATGTTTGAAGCTACTGACTGAATGAAAGGAGCTGGCATCTCACTCTCTTTGAATCTTCTTTATCATGCTAGGATTAACAGGAAAAAGCTAAAAATTTCAGAATTGCACCGTGCAATGTGGAGATATTACTGTTTGTGCATTTACAATATTCATTGATTTTTGCCATTGAAAAACATGTTTTTCATATACCAGAAATGTTTGAAGCTACTGACTGAATGAAAGGAGCTGGCATCTCACTCTCTTTGAATCTTCTTTATCATGCTAGGATTAGCAGGAAAAAGCAAAAAATTTCAGAATTGCACCTTGCAATGTGGAGATATTACTGTTTGTGCATTTACAATATTCATTGATTTTTGCCATTGAAAAACATGTTTTTCATATACCAGAAATGTTTGAAGCTACTGACTGAATGAAAGGAGCTGGCATCTCACTCTCTTTGAATCTTCTTTATCATGCTAGGATTAACAGGAAAAAGCTAAAAATTTCAGAATTGCACCGTGCAATGTGGAGATATTACTGTTTGTGCATTTACAATATTCATTGATTTTTGCCATTGAAAAACATGTTTTTCATATACCAGAAATGTTTGAAGCTACTGACTGAATGAAAGGAGCTGGCATCTCACTCTCTTTGAATCTTCTTTATCATGCTAGGATTAGCAGGAAAAAGCAAAAAATTTCAGAATTGCACCTTGCAATGTGGAGATATTACTGTTTGTGCATTTACAATATTCATTGATTTTTGCCATTGAAAAACATGTTTTTCATATACCAGAAATGTTTGAAGCTACTGACTGAATGAAAGGAGCTGGCATCTCACTCTCTTTGAATCTTCTTTATCATGCTAGGATTAACAGGAAAAAGCAAAAAATTTCAGAATTGCACCTTGCAATGTGGAGATATTACTGTTTGTGCATTTACAATATTCATTGATTTTTGCCATTGAAAAACATGTTTTTCATATACCAGAAATGTTTGAAGCTACTGACTGAATGAAAGGAGCTGGCATCTCACTCTCTTTGAATCTTCTTTATCATGCTAGGATTAGCAGGAAAAAGCAAAAAATTTCAGAATTGCACCTTGCAATGTGGAGATATTACTGTTTGTGCATTTACAATATTCATTGATTTTTGCCATTGAAAAACATGTTTTTCATATACCAGAAATGTTTGAAGCTACTGACTGAATGAAAGGAGCTGGCATCTCACTCTCTTTGAATCTTCTTTATCATGCTAGGATTAACAGGAAAAAGCAAAAAATTTCAGAATTGCACCTTGCAATGTGGAGATATTACTGTTTGTGCATTTACAATATTCATTGATTTTTGCCATTGAAAAACATGTTTTTCATATACCAGAAATGTTTGAAGCTACTGACTGAATGAAAGGAGCTGGCATCTCACTCTCTTTGAATCTTCTTTATCATGCTAGGATTAACAGGAAAAAGCTAAAAATTTCAGAATTGCACCGTGCAATGTGGAGATATTACTGTTTGTGCATTTACAATATTCATTGATTTTTGCCATTGAAAAACATGTTTTTCATATACCAGAAATGTTTGAAGCTACTGACTGAATGAAAGGAGCTGGCATCTCACTCTCTTTGAATCTTCTTTATCATGCTAGGATTAGCAGGAAAAAGCAAAAAATTTCAGAATTGCACCTTGCAATGTGGAGATATTACTGTTTGTGCATTTACAATATTCATTGATTTTTGCCATTGAAAAACATGTTTTTCATATACCAGAAATGTTTGAAGCTACTGACTGAATGAAAGGAGCTGGCATCTCACTCTCTTTGAATCTTCTTTATCATGCTAGGATTAGCAGGAAAAAGCAAAAAATTTCAGAATTGCACCTTGCAATGTGGAGATATTACTGTGCATTTACAATATTCATTGATTTTTGCCATTGAAAAACATGTTTTTCATATACCAGAAATGTTTGAAGCTACTGACTGAATGAAAGGAGCTGGCATCTCACTCTCTTTGAATCTTCTTTATCATGCTAGGATTAACAGGAAAAAGCAAAAAATTTCAGAATTGCACCTTGCAATGTGGAGATATTACTGTTTGTGCATTTACAATATTCATTGATTTTTGCCATTGAAAAACATGTTTTTCATATACCAGAAATGTTTGAAGCTACTGACTGAATGAAAGGAGCTGGCATCTCACTCTCTTTGAATCTTCTTTATCATGCTAGGATTAACAGGAAAAAGCTAAAAATTTCAGAATTGCACCGTGCAATGTGGAGATATTACTGTTTGTGCATTTACAATATTCATTGATTTTTGCCATTGAAAAACATGTTTTTCATATACCAGAAATGTTTGAAGCTACTGACTGAATGAAAGGAGCTGGCATCTCACTCTCTTTGAATCTTCTTTATCATGCTAGGATTAGCAGGAAAAAGCAAAAAATTTCAGAATTGCACCTTGCAATGTGGAGATATTACTGTTTGTGCATTTACAATATTCATTGATTTTTGCCATTGAAAAACATGTTTTTCATATACCAGAAATGTTTGAAGCTACTGACTGAATGAAAGGAGCTGGCATCTCACTCTCTTTGAATCTTCTTTATCATGCTAGGATTAACAGGAAAAAGCTAAAAATTTCAGAATTGCACCGTGCAATGTGGAGATATTACTGTTTGTGCATTTACAATATTCATTGATTTTTGCCATTGAAAAACATGTTTTTCATATACCAGAAATGTTTGAAGCTACTGACTGAATGAAAGGAGCTGGCATCTCACTCTCTTTGAATCTTCTTTATCATGCTAGGATTAGCAGGAAAAAGCAAAAAATTTCAGAATTGCACCTTGCAATGTGGAGATATTACTGTTTGTGCATTTACAATATTCATTGATTTTTGCCATTGAAAAACATGTTTTTCATATACCAGAAATGTTTGAAGCTACTGACTGAATGAAAGGAGCTGGCATCTCACTCTCTTTGAATCTTCTTTATCATGCTAGGATTAACAGGAAAAAGCAAAAAATTTCAGAATTGCACCTTGCAATGTGGAGATATTACTGTTTGTGCATTTACAATATTCATTGATTTTTGCCATTGAAAAACATGTTTTTCATATACCAGAAATGTTTGAAGCTACTGACTGAATGAAAGGAGCTGGCATCTCACTCTCTTTGAATCTTCTTTATCATGCTAGGATTAGCAGGAAAAAGCAAAAAATTTCAGAATTGCACCTTGCAATGTGGAGATATTACTGTTTGTGCATTTACAATATTCATTGATTTTTGCCATTGAAAAACATGTTTTTTATATACCAGAAATGTTTGAAGCTACTGACTGAATGAAAGGAGCTGGCATCTCACTCTCTTTGAATCTTCTTTATCATGCTAGGATTAACAGGAAAAAGCAAAAAATTTCAGAATTGCACCTTGCAATGTGGAGATATTACTGTTTGTGCATTTACAATATTCATTGATTTTTGCCATTGAAAAACATGTTTTTCATATACCAGAAATGTTTGAAGCTACTGACTGAATGAAAGGAGCTGGCATCTCACTCTCTTTGAATCTTCTTTATCATGCTAGGATTAACAGGAAAAAGCTAAAAATTTCAGAATTGCACCGTGCAATGTGGAGATATTACTGTTTGTGCATTTACAATATTCATTGATTTTTGCCATTGAAAAACATGTTTTTCATATACCAGAAATGTTTGAAGCTACTGACTGAATGAAAGGAGCTGGCATCTCACTCTCTTTGAATCTTCTTTATCATGCTAGGATTAACAGGAAAAAGCTAAAAATTTCAGAATTGCACCGTGCAATGTGGAGATATTACTGTTTGTGCATTTACAATATTCATTGATTTTTGCCATTGAAAAACATGTTTTTCATATACCAGAAATGTTTGAAGCTTCTGACTGAATGAAAGGAGCTGGCATCTCACTCTCTTTGAATCTTCTTTATCATGCTAGGATTAGCAGGAAAAAGCAAAAAATTTCAGAATTGCACCTTGCAATGTGGAGATATTACTGTTTGTGCATTTACAATATTCATTGATTTTTGCCATTGAAAAACATGTTTTTCATATACCAGAAATGTTTGAAGCTACTGACTGAATGAAAGGAGCTGGCATCTCACTCTCTTTGAATCTTCTTTATCATGCTAGGATTAACAGGAAAAAGCTAAAAATTTCAGAATTGCACCGTGCAATGTGGAGATATTACTGTTTGTGCATTTACAATATTCATTGATTTTTGCCATTGAAAAACATGTTTTTCATATACCAGAAATGTTTGAAGCTACTGACTGAATGAAAGGAGCTGGCATCTCACTCTCTTTGAATCTTCTTTATCATGCTAGGATTAACAGGAAAAAGCAAAAAATTTCAGAATTGCACCTTGCAATGTGGAGATATTACTGTTTGTGCATTTACAATATTCATTGATTTTTGCCATTGAAAAACATGTTTTTCATATACCAGAAATGTTTGAAGCTACTGACTGAATGAAAGGAGCTGGCATCTCACTCTCTTTGAATCTTCTTTATCATGCTAGGATTAACAGGAAAAAGCTAAAAATTTCAGAATTGCACCGTGCAATGTGGAGATATTACTGTTTGTGCATTTACAATATTCATTGATTTTTGCCATTGAAAAACATGTTTTTCATATACCAGAAATGTTTGAAGCTTCTGACTGAATGAAAGGAGCTGGCATCTCACTCTCTTTGAATCTTCTTTATCATGCTAGGATTAGCAGGAAAAAGCAAAAAATTTCAGAATTGCACCTTGCAATGTGGAGATATTACTGTTTGTGCATTTACAATATTCATTGATTTTTGCCATTGAAAAACATGTTTTTCATATACCAGAAATGTTTGAAGCTACTGACTGAATGAAAGGAGCTGGCATCTCACTCTCTTTGAATCTTCTTTATCATGCTAGGATTAACAGGAAAAAGCTAAAAATTTCAGAATTGCACCGTGCAATGTGGAGATATTACTGTTTGTGCATTTACAATATTCATTGATTTTTGCCATTGAAAAACATGTTTTTCATATACCAGAAATGTTTGAAGCTACTGACTGAATGAAAGGAGCTGGCATCTCACTCTCTTTGAATCTTCTTTATCATGCTAGGATTAGCAGGAAAAAGCAAAAAATTTCAGAATTGCACCTTGCAATGTGGAGATATTACTGTTTGTGCATTTACAATATTCATTGATTTTTGCCATTGAAAAACATGTTTTTCATATACCAGAAATGTTTGAAGCTACTGACTGAATGAAAGGAGCTGGCATCTCACTCTCTTTGAATCTTCTTTATCATGCTAGGATTAACAGGAAAAAGCAAAAAATTTCAGAATTGCACCTTGCAATGTGGAGATATTACTGTTTGTGCATTTACAATATTCATTGATTTTTGCCATTGAAAAACATGTTTTTCATATACCAGAAATGTTTGAAGCTACTGACTGAATGAAAGGAGCTGGCATCTCACTCTCTTTGAATCTTTATCATGCTAGGATTAACAGGAAAAAGCTAAAAATTTCAGAATTGCACCGTGCAATGTGGAGATATTACTGTTTGTGCATTTACAATATTCATTGATTTTTGCCATTGAAAAACATGTTTTTCATATACCAGAAATGTTTGAAGCTACTGACTGAATGAAAGGAGCTGGCATCTCACTCTCTTTGAATCTTCTTTATCATGCTAGGATTAGCAGGAAAAAGCAAATAATTTCTGAATTGCACCTTGCAATGTGGAGATATTACTGTTTGTGCATTTACAATATTCATTGATTTTTGCCATTGAAAAACATGTTTTTCATATACCAGAAATGTTTGAAGCTACTGACTGAATGAAAGGAGCTGGCATCTCACTCTCTTTGAATCTTCTTTATCATGCTAGGATTAACAGGAAAAAGCTAAAAATTTCAGAATTGCACCGTGCAATGTGGAGATATTACTGTTTGTGCATTTACAATATTCATTGATTTTTGCCATTGAAAAACATGTTTTTCATATACCAGAAATGTTTGAAGCTACTGACTGAATGAAAGGAGCTGGCATCTCACTCTCTTTGAATCTTCTTTATCATGCTAGGATTAGCAGGAAAAAGCAAAAAATTTCAGAATTGCACCTTGCAATGTGGAGATATTACTGTTTGTGCATTTACAATATTCATTGATTTTTGCCATTGAAAAACATGTTTTTCATATACCAGAAATGTTTGAAGCTACTGACTGAATGAAAGGAGCTGGCATCTCACTCTCTTTGAATCTTCTTTATCATGCTAGGATTAACAGGAAAAAGCTAAAAATTTCAGAATTGCACCGTGCAATGTGGAGATATTACTGTTTGTGCATTTACAATATTCATTGATTTTTGCCATTGAAAAACATGTTTTTCATATACCAGAAATGTTTGAAGCTTCTGACTGAATGAAAGGAGCTGGCATCTCACTCTCTTTGAATCTTCTTTATCATGCTAGGATTAGCAGGAAAAAGCAAAAAATTTCAGAATTGCACCTTGCAATGTGGAGATATTACTGTTTGTGCATTTACAATATTCATTGATTTTTGCCATTGAAAAACATGTTTTTCATATACCAGAAATGTTTGAAGCTACTGACTGAATGAAAGGAGCTGGCATCTCACTCTCTTTGAATCTTCTTTATCATGCTAGGATTAACAGGAAAAAGCTAAAAATTTCAGAATTGCACCGTGCAATGTGGAGATATTACTGTTTGTGCATTTACAATATTCATTGATTTTTGCCATTGAAAAACATGTTTTTCATATACCAGAAATGTTTGAAGCTACTGACTGAATGAAAGGAGCTGGCATCTCACTCTCTTTGAATCTTCTTTATCATGCTAGGATTAGCAGGAAAAAGCAAATAATTTCTGAATTGCACCTTGCAATGTGGAGATATTACTGTTTGTGCATTTACAATATTCATTGATTTTTGCCATTGAAAAACATGTTTTTCATATACCAGAAATGTTTGAAGCTACTGACTGAATGAAAGGAGCTGGCATCTCACTCTCTTTGAATCTTCTTTATCATGCTAGGATTAACAGGAAAAAGCAAAAAATTTCAGAATTGCACCTTGCAATGTGGAGATATTACTGTTTGTGCATTTACAATATTCATTGATTTTTGCCATTGAAAAACATGTTTTTCATATACCAGAAATGTTTGAAGCTACTGACTGAATGAAAGGAGCTGGCATCTCACTCTCTTTGAATCTTTATCATGCTAGGATTAACAGGAAAAAGCTAAAAATTTCAGAATTGCACCGTGCAATGTGGAGATATTACTGTTTGTGCATTTACAATATTCATTGATTTTTGCCATTGAAAAACATGTTTTTCATATACCAGAAATGTTTGAAGCTACTGACTGAATGAAAGGAGCTGGCATCTCACTCTCTTTGAATCTTCTTTATCATGCTAGGATTAGCAGGAAAAAGCAAATAATTTCTGAATTGCACCTTGCAATGTGGAGATATTACTGTTTGTGCATTTACAATATTCATTGATTTTTGCCATTGAAAAACATGTTTTTCATATACCAGAAATGTTTGAAGCTACTGACTGAATGAAAGGAGCTGGCATCTCACTCTCTTTGAATCTTCTTTATCATGCTAGGATTAACAGGAAAAAGCTAAAAATTTCAGAATTGCACCGTGCAATGTGGAGATATTACTGTTTGTGCATTTACAATATTCATTGATTTTTGCCATTGAAAAACATGTTTTTCATATACCAGAAATGTTTGAAGCTACTGACTGAATGAAAGGAGCTGGCATCTCACTCTCTTTGAATCTTCTTTATCATGCTAGGATTAACAGGAAAAAGCTAAAAATTTCAGAATTGCACCGTGCAATGTGGAGATATTACTGTTTGTGCATTTACAATATTCATTGATTTTTGCCATTGAAAAACATGTTTTTCATATACCAGAAATGTTTGAAGCTTCTGACTGAATGAAAGGAGCTGGCATCTCACTCTCTTTGAATCTTCTTTATCATGCTAGGATTAGCAGGAAAAAGCAAAAAATTTCAGAATTGCACCTTGCAATGTGGAGATATTACTGTTTGTGCATTTACAATATTCATTGATTTTTGCCATTGAAAAACATGTTTTTCATATACCAGAAATGTTTGAAGCTACTGACTGAATGAAAGGAGCTGGCATCTCACTCTCTTTGAATCTTCTTTATCATGCTAGGATTAACAGGAAAAAGCTAAAAATTTCAGAATTGCACCGTGCAATGTGGAGATATTACTGTTTGTGCATTTACAATATTCATTGATTTTTGCCATTGAAAAACATGTTTTTCATATACCAGAAATGTTTGAAGCTTCTGACTGAATGAAAGGAGCTGGCATCTCACTCTCTTTGAATCTTCTTTATCATGCTAGGATTAGCAGGAAAAAGCAAAAAATTTCAGAATTGCACCTTGCAATGTGGAGATATTACTGTTTGTGCATTTACAATATTCATTGATTTTTGCCATTGAAAAACATGTTTTTCATATACCAGAAATGTTTGAAGCTACTGACTGAATGAAAGGAGCTGGCATCTCACTCTCTTTGAATCTTCTTTATCATGCTAGGATTAACAGGAAAAAGCTAAAAATTTCAGAATTGCACCGTGCAATGTGGAGATATTACTGTTTGTGCATTTACAATATTCATTGATTTTTGCCATTGAAAAACATGTTTTTCATATACCAGAAATGTTTGAAGCTACTGACTGAATGAAAGGAGCTGGCATCTCACTCTCTTTGAATCTTCTTTATCATGCTAGGATTAACAGGAAAAAGCAAAAAATTTCAGAATTGCACCTTGCAATGTGGAGATATTACTGTTTGTGCATTTACAATATTCATTGATTTTTGC
>NW_027367870.1:0-54223 GCF_046119375.1 Phyllobates terribilis
TGTATAGTTGTATTGAACATTTTTAAAATTTTATTATACCTTCAGAGCGTCTCTTTGTTGAAATCTTCGTGTATATCCATCTCCTCTACTGGGTTACCTTGCACATTCTGTTGATTCACTGTTTGCACCACATTTCTTGGAAACTACATCATTTTCAAAAGACATGTAATAATATCATTTTTTCTATCAATGGAACTATAATCTAAATTTTATCCACTTTCTGTACCTTGACTGTGGTTTGATTATATCTTGAAATACTGTCAACAACCTGTTGTATGTCCTCTTGAGATTGGGAGTCTATACCTAGAGATAATCTCGGTATATTGTCAGTCATCTTGTTTTTTGTTCACATTGTCATCGTATTTCTCCTTGGCTTGAATTGTTTTCTCAACCTCTTCTAAACACCTCGAAGCTTCATCCCAGAATCGCTGCTGAGTTTCAGTTTCATCCTCTTCATTTATTCGATCCTTCTCATTGTCATCCCTCAAATTGAGCATTCTTTCAATAGCTTCATTAATCTTGTTAAACAAGCTATTGTTTGTTAAGCTTGTTGGGGCCTTCTCGATTCTTCCTAAAAACTTCTTATCCCCCTTGCCAATCCCTCCCCTCCTGGATATGTTGTTCAAGAAACCCCTATTGTTGAAAAAACAGTGAAAAATTGATGAACAATCACAGTAGAGATGATGAACAAAGAAAGAAAAGTTGATGAACAATATAGATGATGAACGATAATAGTAGAGATTAACAACAACATTTGAGGTGTTTAATAGATAATGAAGAGTTAATGAAGAGTTGCTTACCAACAAACTTTCATCCTCGTTCATCGCTTCTCTATTCTTCGAAGATTCAGGTATATCGTTGGTTGTGTTCACAAAGAAAGTCGGTGGATCTCTCACATACCCTCTTCCGAATCCTCCTATCTTGATTTCTTCAGCCTCTCTTGACCTTAATAGTGCTGAGTCTCAATTGACTATTATTGGGAATTTTCTTGTTGATTCTTCATTCCTCAGCACGACTCAATCAAAGTATATTAGCTGTAACACATGGGCATTTTTAGAATATTATTGATGAACACATAGAGAACAATTGATGAACATTTAATGAATCTTGATGAACATAATACATGAGATGTAACATGTGACCATTTTTAAGAATACTAGTGATGAACAAGTGACCATTGATATAGTATATAGACATGCAGAAGAGTCATGAATCTGCAGTTTTTTAGTGATGAACAAAATACCTACAATAAGATAATGGGCCCCCTAAAGAAGCTTGCATTCCGTGTCCGGCAGAATGATTCCTTGGCTTTAATCAGTGTATCAACAACCAACCTAGACCAATCCATTGTTGGGATTTTCGATGAGTATTTAAGGTGGCGAAGGATACTGTAATTCAGCTGGCCATTCTGTTGGTTGTCCACTACTGTTGCGTGGATTAGCATTATAAGGTTCCGCTTGAACCATTCCCCAGGAACTGTGCTTTTAATCAGAAGTTCGGCAACATCCGATGCATGAATCCTTGTTGCTTCCATCAATATTGTCTCACCATTCTCACCAGCCTTCCTAAATTGTCCTCTGAATTCCTCCAGAAGTTGCTGGTTTCCAAGGTCTTCTTCACTGGTGTATTTTCTCTTTGAATCAATGGGGTCACCACCTTTAGGGAAACCTAGATAGGTGTGAACATCATCTGATGTTATCTTGTGTTTCACCCCCTCCGAACTGAGCAATACCATGCAGGATAGAGTATTGAAGTTATGCAGCAACCAATGGCTAATCTTAGCCGACAGCTTCTCAACCTTCCACTCGAACAGTGCTCCAAAACCCAACTCTTCAACGCATCTCTTTTGTAGAGAGTTCATTGATCTCATTGTCTTTTGATAGGAGCTTATTATATGGTGTTAACTCGCGACTGTTAGCTTAGGATTAGTGGTGTTTAGGTGCTTATTGAGTGGTATTCCCGGAATCAGGTATGTTGTTCACTTATGGATTTGCGGGATGCTCATAAGCGTTGTTTTGTGGTTTTATTATGGAGATCCCGTTTGTACTCACCTTTAGTGCATTTGGGACGGAGCTAGAGAGAAGACTACCACACCTACACCCATGGAGAAGCTGAGAGGCGAAGCCGAGCTGCCTCGGAAGCTTATAGAACATCGAAGACCAGTCTGAGAGGAGGTGTCACGACGAGAAAGAGCTACGAAGAAGATGTATCGACCGAGACCCAAATGTCTCGATCGAGATTCAACCTCGACATGAAAATCTCGACCGAGACCCAAATGTCTCGATCGAGGTTTGGCTTCGACATAAAAGTATCGACCGCGACTTGGAGGTAGCGATCGAGTGCCACGCCGAATCTGAGTGACTGGGACAAAGTCTCGACCGAGACTCACATGTCTCGACCGAGACCACGGTGACGGACCCGGTCCAATTGCAGATCCAGTCTGATATTTTATCAGTTTTTCCCTATTTTATCTTTTATTTTCAGTTATTTTATTTCTTTTAGGATAGACACTATATAAACCTTTAGTTTTTAGGTTAAAGAGATCTTTTTGCCACTTTCACAAATTAGTTCTTAGAGATTCAGCAGCCAAGAAGAAAGCTCCCACCTTTGTGCCATCTTCTACCTTCATCCCTGGTTAGTTTATCCATAATCATGTATAGCTTTCTCTTGGCTATGTCTGGCTAAGTCCTTACGAGTTCACTCTTAGGTTGAGGCCATTGTTCTAGAATTGTTTGTGAGAATTCTATGTTTATGTTCTAATAATAATTTTAGCATTGTTTTATTTTCTCTTGTGTTTATTGTCATTGATTGATATTGATTTTATCTAGGTTGCAAACTAGGTTGATTATTATTCATTCATATCGCTAGGCTTGATAATTCGATTTGAAAAGTCTTGTCTTTTAGGTAGCAATCAGAATTAGCTAGGGCTGCACATCCGGTCCGGACCGGACCGGTGGACGGAAAATTTTGACTCTTTGGACCGGGGACCGGACCGGACCGGGTAGTTCCGGACCGGAAAACTAGCAGCCAGATAAATTCTCTATCTCCCTCTGCTGTGTGTTGTGCGCCTGTGCCTGGATTAACTAGCAGCCAGCTAGCTACCTGAAATTACCTATCTCCAATTCTCCATTAGCACTGCTACTGTGTACATATATATATAGCTATGCATAATAATTCATAATATAACATCCCAACAAAGCATTACATAATAATTAATAATATAACATCAAAATGGCAAAATCCAGTAATGCAAGGTATCAAACTGTCTTCATCTTTTCCATATTTCTAAATATTGTTCATTTCAAGAGCGAAGGGCGGAGATACGAAGAAGAAAAGTGGAAAGGGAAAGGGCGGACTGCGGGTGAAGAGTTGCTGACTTAAAATCAATAATAATCATTAATCGCTAATGTATTTCCGGGTATTTCCGGTCTAGACCGGAAATTGTCGGTCCGGTCCGGTCTTGGACCGGAAACCCGGAATTATAAAAAATATGGACCGGGGTCCGGACAGGGAAGTCACCCGGACTGGACCGGACCGGCAATTTCCGTCCGGTCCGTCCGGGTTTCCGGTCCGATCTCTATCTGTGCAGCCCTAGAATTAGCATAGACTATTTGCGAGTGCTTCTTTTGTAGAGATTATAAACCTGTGTCGAGTATCGGCGATTTGTCAATGGTATTGCATAGGCCTACTTATCTTTGATCTTTATGCTGTTGCGCTTTTGAACCTTAGGATTTCTTTGGTTATTGCTTACAATAAGGGTTTCTAGGACTATTTGGGACTAGTTGCTATTTACGAACAAAGAGTAGGACAACTAGATTATTTATTTAAAGAACATAACTTTTATAGAATTCGATGATCAACTTTCCTTAAGAATACTGTGATGATGTTAAAAGAGTGAGCTTTCCATCGTTATAGTTTACAAAATCCAACATTTATGTTTTACTATTGCTAGATTAGTTTTTAAAACCAAAAACCCCCTAGTTACTACTAGGTAACACAATTTAAATAAGTTATCGTTCTGGCTCCCTTGGGATTCGACTCCGACTTACCACTTCACTAGTGGATTATTTAGTTGGATTATCTTTGATAGGGCCAACGACCGTTTTAACGCCTGTCATCTTTACAATAAGCATGGGTGAACTCCGACTCTTTACAGCAGGGAACTCAGGCGTTGAGCTACTTGGCTCGCCTTTTGACTTTTTTACAGTTTCTGAACAAAAAGAGGTAACATATGAATATTTTAAGTCTGTTGATGAACAAATTTTAAGTCACATAATGAACAAATTTAAGTCACGTAATGAACAATTATAGCCCCTGCTGGATTTCAATGCCCTAACTAGTTAGCAAATATGAAGTCTGATGATGGACAAATTTAAGTCACGTAATGAACATTCAAAAGACTTATTGATGAACAAATATAGCTTTGAATACTTATGGCAAAAAATCCCCTACTGGATTTTTCAATGCCCTAACTAGTTAGCAAATATGAAGTATGTTGATAAACAAATTTAAGTCACATAATGAACATTCAAAATACTGTTGATGAATAAATATAGCTCTAACACATGTGGCAAGAAAGCCCCAAACTAGTTATCAAATATGAAGTCTGTTGATGAACAAATTTAAGTCACATAATAAACATTCAAACACTTTTGTGAACACTAAATCACACATAACTGGCGAAACATTACCTTGTGGTTCATTCTCTGGTCTTTTTCTTGTTTCTGTATATATAGGTTTGTCATGCATGTTCTTCTATCTCTGTTCTCGTAGTTGAATACTACTATCTCCAGTTGACATTGGTGCATCACCAATTATAAGAATTGCATAATAATGAACAACGTTTAAAGAAATTTTTTCAGATGAACATGCATAGCTACTGTAATTCCAAGAGCATGCACAAGTTCAGATTCAGGAAGATAGATGAACATTAACTTGTTTTTAAAGAGAAATAGTTACTGTAATTCCAAGAACATGAAAATCTAATTTGTACATGTTACTGTATTATGTCCTCTATCTTCTTCCTCCATCACAACTGCTGCAATTCGAAGAACATGCACAAGTTCATATTCAGGAACATGATGAACATTAACCTTAAAATGGAAATCCTAATCTCCGTAATTCAAGCACAGCTCAGATGAACGAGTTAAGATTCACAAGTTCAGTTTTCGATTAGAAGGTAGAAACAAACCAAGAGATCGAAATGGAAAACCTAATTTCGTACCTTTGTCATTCTTCTTCCCTTTGTCCTTCTTCTTTAAAACTCGTCCTCCAGCCATTTTCTACCGAAAAAGGATGTTGATCGAAGTAATATGTGAAGTAATTTTGTGACGAAAACAAATTCAGATGTTTGTTCAGAAGGATCGAAACTGAAATTGAGAGCTATGAACGACGTCGAATGGAGTTCAGGAGGGAGAAAGAGAAAAGCGAAGGAATGAAAGTGAAAACGATCGAAAGTGAAAGCGAATGGGTTCTGAATAGGGTTATTTTAGGCGCGTGATTGCACCGCTCGCCCTCCTACATAGCGTGTGGACTGGAGTGTGGTGGTTATGGAGCTGTGAACAGTGTTCTAAAAAGCCCGCCTAGGCGCTAGGCGGCACCCTAACGTTCCGAGTAGGAGCTAGTCCTTTTTTCTAGGTGGTAGGAAAAAAATCCCCCGCCTAGGCGTTACGTTTTTTTCTAGGCGGGGGTATGCGTTCTTTTATTTTGAAAGGGATATGCGTTCTTATTTAGGTTAAAAGTTAAAAACCAGTCTCATCCTCTCGTTCGTCCCACGCCTCCGCCTCTCACCTCTCACCCTATCCCTCTTAACTGAAAACTTTGTCGTACCTACTGCCTCCCACCTCCATCTTATCATGTCGTCACCTCGTCCCACCGGATGCCTCTCATCTCACCTCACCTCTCGTCCCGCCTCTCACCCTCGTTAGGCTCTCCCTGCCCCTCTCCCTCGTACTGGGACCAATGTCCACTAAGAGCATATGATTGCAACTATGGCTTATGAATAATTATTTAATATTATTTACGTTGAAACATGTGTTGAAATTATATGATTTTTGCTTTTTCTGGTCTTGTATATTTTCTTTAAAACGAAATACTATAAAGTCTATGAATTTTGGATATGATTATATTAAAATTACATAGTTAAACAATAAATTACTATGAAAATTATGAATCAATATATTTCGATTTAGTTTTTCATATAAAGAAATTATACTAAAATATAAAAATAAGTGTTATAATATTGATCCGCCTAGGCCCCGCCTAGGCGCCTGGGCGCTAGGCCCAGCCTAGGCGCCTGGGCGCTAGGCCCCCCTCACCTCCTAGCACCCGACTAGCGTTTTTTTAGAACACTAGCTGTGAATCACAGCCGTAGGTGCAACTCCATCCAACGGCTCACCTTAATTCTTTTTTATCACTAAAGGATACATATAGGAGTAGATTCAGACCCATTTAATATATTGAAACTTCAAAATCTATTGTTTAACTTATGGAAAGAACTTAGTTCGACTTATCGTAATCCTTAATGTCTATCAAATAAATTCGTCTATATTACTTAATTTTATAATGAGTTTACTATTTTTACTAATATTAAAATTATATACGAGTTAGTATATAAATTATTTGGATACAAATAACTCTAAATTTAATTTTTATAATGGTTAAAATTTAAGGGTTTGGTTAGGGTAATGTATTTATAAAGAGGTTTATTATTTATAACGAGGTTTTTATTTATAATTTTTTTTTGGTTAAAAGTATTTTTTTTATAAAAAGACGTGTAATTTTTTTGATAAGTTAGAGTATAAAAGATAAAATAAAAGTAATTAATTACACGTTTTTGAAAACAATAAAAATACTTTTATAAAATAAAGTCTTTCTAAATAAAAAAGATGATATACCAAACGGAACCTAACATAAATCTGATTTATAATTATTTAAATTAATTATAAAATCCGCCCCTCCTTCAAATAATTTCTGCATCCGCCCCTGCTCGTAAGTCAACCATCTCCAAATTCCTTCCTTTTTCCCTTCCACTTCCTTTATCATCTACCGAAGCGCTAGTGCGTCTGTTCGTCTGTCCTCGCCCTCCGTCTTCTATCGTCATCGCTAACCGTCGCCAGTCGCTGGAACTTGCGCCCCTGTTTTTCCCATTCTCCGGTGACCCCCAATACGCCCTCTTCAGTCGACTTCGATGCATCCGTTTTGTCTCAAAAGGATGCCACATTGGTCGAATATGCAGATGCAGGATATTTATCTGACCCACATAAAGCCAAGTCACAAAATGGCTATGTGTTCACATATGGAGGCACAGCCATATCATGGAGATCAAATAAACAAACGGTGACTGCAACATCATCAAATCAAGCAGAGTTGATTGCACTATACGAGGCAGGAAGAGAATGTGTGGCATTACGGGCAATGATCACATTCATCCAGAAAGAATGTGGAATGAGGCCTATCACCAACGGGCCAACAGTGATCTATGAAGACAACTCAACATGCGTTGCTCAGATGAAGAAAGGGTATATCAAAGGAGATCGTACAAAACACATTTTACCAAATTCTTCTCTACTCATGAATTGGACGAAGCTGGAGAAATCAACGTTCAACAGATCCGGTCGAATGATAATTTGGCTGATTTGTTTACAAAGTCATTACCTCCCAAGAAGTTTGCAGAACTAGTATCAAGGATTGGAATGTGCAGACTCAGAGACACTCGTTGATCTCAGGGGGAGCTCATGCGCGCTGCACTCTTTTTCCCTTCTATCAAGTTTTTTTTCCCACAGGGTTTTTGCTTGACGAGGTTTTTAATGAGGCAAGCATCAAGGCATATAACGGGATTCACAGTTGTACTCTTTTTCCTTCGATCAGGTTTTTATCCCACCGGGTTTTTCCTGACAAGGTTTTAACGAGGCAACACCCATCCATATCCCGCAACAGTTCAAAGGTGAATATTCAAGGGGGAGTGTTACGAATTTCTACAATTGAAGAAAATTATATCCACCACAACTTTATCTAGATGATTGATGAACAATTGTATGATTGTAGTAGATATAAAATTTGTGGTAGATATTCTAATGGTGAATTATTCACCTTATTTACCTCCTAATCTTATGGGGATTAACTTAAGTTTTGTCTCCCTAATTTTGCCTATAAATAGAGGCATTTCCTAGTGTAAATGTACACCAAAATAAGAGCAAGAATACTTATCTAAAGTTCTTGATCTCTCCCTTTTCTCCTTTTACAATTCAAGTTGTTTTAGTGATCCTTTAAGTAAAATTAAGACATCTTATCTTAATAATCTAAAGTCTTAGATTAAGATATTTTATCTTAGTCATTTCAACAAATATGCATGTAATGTGAAGAGATGAATCTTAATTTTAATTTGTGAAATGAAAATGTGGACCGATGCAGTGGCGTACATTACCGTATTACCATCGCCCTTCTCAGAGACTTCAATTTGACGCAGACGATGATATCCACATTCCCCAAATCGACACTCAGAACCACCAAAGCTGAAGTACTTGCTTCTTTCACCGTAGCTACAACCCTCTCTCTCATCCATTTCCGTCGGCTAAACTGCGCCGCCGTCGCCTCCATGACTTCTCCCCGCCTGGTTCCCCAGCCACCGGACCTCGCGAAATGGGTCAAACGGGAAGGTGGGTTTGTCCACCCTGCTGTCAAGATCGCTCAGCTCTCCCCCTACGGCCTCGGATTGGTCGCTTCTGATGAAATTCCCCGTGGTTCTGACCTAATTGCTCTCCCCCCTCATCTTCCCTTGAGATTTCAATCCGACGGGGGGAGATGGCTCATCCTCTGTTCTCTCTAATTTGGCCGACAAAGTTCCTGGTAACTTCCTCTGCTTTGGCTTTAAATGGCACATTTAGCTTTACATTATGCTTGGTATTGTTGAAGTGGATGCATTTGCCCCTAATCTGGAACTTCATAGTTTCTATCTTTTTGTACTTGTTACATTGAAAGAATTCATAATTCCTGCAGTATGTTGATGTGAAAACTGGC
The DNA here is from genome assembly GCF_046119375.1 of Phyllobates terribilis. Taxonomy (NCBI): domain Eukaryota; kingdom Metazoa; phylum Chordata; class Amphibia; order Anura; family Dendrobatidae; genus Phyllobates; species Phyllobates terribilis. The sequence goes on from NW_027367870.1 coordinate 9,019, forward strand.
TTGAATTGGAAAACCAGGAAATGGATTCTCACTACTTGGCAATTTACATTGTTGTGGGTTGATTTTTTTGAGAAACTTACGATTGATTCTGTTAGCACTGTCTTACTTCTGGTGTGACTGAGGCCTGTCAGATTTGATAGTTCTTAATTCTTGCCTATAGAGTGAGAAATGGGAAGAAAGTATAGGCCTGAAATAGCAAAGGAGTGGTCAGAACCTGGGTTGGATTGCTCTTGGGTGATTTAGAAGCTTTAGAATGTAATAGAACTATTGTATGGAAGAGTTACTCGAGGCTAGAAGTAACTGAACAATCTTAGTCTTCTGTGATTGCACTTAGGTTTTTTGTTCAAGAACTTAGATAGTGACTAATTATTGAAAAAATAGGGTCAATGAGTTTTGAGATATAAGTAAAATGGACACTGGAAGCCTTTGACAGAGGAACTATGGGCTATGAGGCTGGGCTTGAGACTCCTGCAAGAGAGGCAAAAGTCGGTTACGTTTAGGTGGCCATACATCAGCAATCTTCCAGAGACATACAGTGTGCCTATATTCTTCCAGGGAGATGATATAAAGAATTGCAGTATGCTCCTATTCTTAATCAGGTATTTGTATCGCTTACTTTTTGTTTGAGCATCAATGGCAGGCTATGAAATCATGATCTCATACCAGTTCAGTAAAACGGTCTTGACTTGCTCTACTGGACCAGGTGAATAAAAGGTGCCGTTTCCTTTAGAATTTGGGAATGAAGTCCAACAAGCATTAGAAAATGTAAAGCCTGAAGATCATCCTTTTGAGGGTCTACGTGTCGATGCATCCTCCCTAGGCTGGGCCATGTCAGCCGTTTCATCTAGAGCTTTCCGCTTACACGGTGATGGGACCCACAAGGATATGCCCATGATGCTTCCTTTGATTGACATGTGTAATCACAGCTTCAATCCAAATGCTAAGATTATCCAGGATCAAGATACAGAACAATCAAAGATGCTAGTCAAGGTAATTTTTAAACATTGACCCATGCAAATGGCAGGAGTTTATAAACATCAATGATGTATTGTTGTGTTTTGCAGGTAGTTTCAGAAACCGATATTAGAAAAGATGAAGCCTTGGTTCTCAACTATGGTTGCCTTAGCAATGATTTTTCCTGTTAGACTATGGATTTGTGATACCTGCAAATCTATATGACTGTATTGAGCTTAGATATGATGGAGCTCTTCTGGATGCTGCAAGCATGGCTGCTGGAGTTTCTTCACCCAACTTTTCATCACCAGCTCCATGGCAAAGAGAAATATTGTGCAAACTAAAATTAGATGGAGATGCTCCTATACTAAAGGTTTAACTCTAATACCTATTAACTAGCCAGATATTTGCTGCATATAATAATCTTTCTCAAGCTTCTATTGTACTCTCACTACACAATTAAGTTTTACTATGAAAATAGGGATCGCATGATGCTAATGATTATTTTTATGTATGATTAGATTTGATACGAATATGGATAAATTGGTGATAGATTGATTAATGTATTCATTCTCTTTATATCTTTATTTATGAGCTTTTGAACAATTTATTTTATACTGATTTACAATCTACCTAATTGCTGCACCACTGCTCTGAATTGGCTTGTACTTCCTTTTACATCTCTCTTGCTCGTTTGGTATTGATATCAAAGATATGAAATATCAGGTATGGGTATCGGTATGGATATCAAGGGTATCGGGTATGGGTATGGATATAAGTAATACCTTTGACATACCAATTCATAAGGAGATATCAAAAGAACACTCTAAACTCACAAAAGTATATCAAATGATATACCGATATCCATATACTTCCATACCAAACACCATATATCAGTTTGATATCGATATCTGGATATACAAAACAATGGTATGGGTATCAATGATATCTCGTATCCATACCTGATATTTAGATATCAATAGTGATAGTTTGCCTTCCATAGCTTTATTCTGTGTTTTGAGTAACTAATTTAGCGGAGTTAATCTAATTCCTTGTAATTTCCTTTTTCAAAGGTGACTATAGGAGGTCCGGAATTAGTTGATGGCAGATTGCTTGCTGCATTAAGAGTGCTGCTATCAAACGATCCAGAAACGGTCAATAAACAAGATTTGGATGTACTTCAATCTCTTTCAATTGAAGCTCCTCTTGGAATATCAAATGAAGTTGCCGCTCTTCGAATTGTCATCGCGTTATGCATGATAGCACTCCAACATTTCCCTACCAAAATAATGGAGGATGAAGCTCTACTGAAAAAGGGTGTCTCAAACTTTTCAGAACTCTCTGTTCAGTTTAGAATCCAGAAGAAATCATTGATCGTTGATACAATGATGAATCTTTCTAACAAGGCCAAATCACTTCTCTCCAACCAACCACCTTCACCTCAACAGTAACCTCAAAACCAGTTCCCAAGTTTTGTCTTCATAACTTAATTTTTGTAGTTCTCTTGATATTTGAAACTCAATACTGCTTCTAGATTTGCGATCTTCACTTGCGTTATTATGTCTAATGGAATTTTCTTTGTTAATGTTCTTATTATTCTGTGAATCTGATACAGGTCACAAGAAAATCTCAGTAAATATTCCTAATTATCAAACATATATACATCAGAAGATCAAAACACTCAAAATCTAATACAGAAAGCTTATTTACCCATCTCTATAAAACTGAAATGGGTCTTTTAGACAGCCCTAGCGGCGATCTAGATCTCTGCCTTGTAATTTTGCCATCAATAAACCTTTTCTCAAGCTGCATTAAAGCTGGATGCTTCAACTTCTCCATCTCTTCCTTAATCTTTCGTACTTTGCTATGGATTGGAATACTATCCTTCTCATGACAAGCCATGTCTTTGTAAATTGATGTGAAGATTGTGGTGTTTGAAGTTGGGAACAAGTTTATATAGTTGAGGAGTTCAAATTAGCATGTCTTTGTTCATCATGAGTTTGGTGTGTAAGGCAAGGTGTATGGTGGGGGTGGATATGTGTTTGGTTGGCATCTTATCTATGCACCAATAAAGTGTATGTGTAATGCCATTTTAAAAGACTCTTCCTTGATTTGTTGATACTTGTAGTATCAGCAACCTTCTCTAATCATCAACCTTTCAACTTAAGATATATACTTTCTTTGAAATCATGAAGAAACATCCCAAGAACGACACTTGGTCTAACTAGGTGTTGCTTGCTTGCTTGTGCAAGTTATAGGATCATTGTGTTTATCTCCAGTGTGATTGATTATGTATTTCATGGTGTGAAACTCCCAAAAGCTTGTTGATTAGTTGTGAATTTAGGTCAAAGAACTAGGAATAACACGTTTTTGAATCACTGATTGATATGGTAGTGAGATATGACGAGTTTGGTCTGTTTTTTTTATTATTATGATGAGGACAAGCTAGCGAGTAGGAACTAAGCAGTTAGTGAAATTGAAGAAAATGGCGGTTGGGCGGTTGTTCAGAGAAGATTGTGGTTGGCCGTTTATCCACAATACCTATGTTGAAAATTTGGTCGTTGATGAGATCCACTTTAAAATTTCCATGTTTATCTTTTTATGAAGGGAAATTTGGATACGTGAGTAGGGCTGAGTACGGATCGGGTAAACCGAATTTTTTTTACCCGAAACCAATTATTTCGGTTCGGGTATCGGTTTAGGAATCCAAAAAATCGGTTTTCGGATCGGTTCGGGTAAAACCGAAACTAAAACTAAATGAAATACTATGAATTACAATAATCCCTTGAAATTTGGGCACAGTATAATAGGTTTATGAATATATGTACTTACATAGTAATTTGAGCTTAAATACTCTGCCTTATAATATGTGTAACACTCTTAGTGTTACACATATTATAATGCAAATGGAAGAAGGTAACCTATCTTTATATTCATTTACTTATTCATTCTTGACTGTATTTTTAACATTTTGATGCTAATTAATAAGTATCTTTATCTTTGTATTTATCACGGATTTTGAGAAAAACATGTCATTACTTAGCTAGACGAGTATGAATGGTTGGTCTACAGAATTTTTCAACAAACTAGAGGTTCTATCTTATCTTCTTGATTTACTTTTGATTTTCAAATCAACTACTTTCTTTGTTAATGTGTATGTGTGCAACTATTTTTATTTATTTTACTTAAATTTTATAAACATGGTGCAATGAACTATTGGATTCTTACAATTGAGAAGGAAACCTCATTTCATTGGAGTTGCGAAGAGAGAGAAGATTGTTATTATTTAGCAAAATATTGACATTGTTTTGAACATTTATGTGTTTTGTTTTGGAATATTTTATTTTGTATTTGGTATGAACTTTGAAATTTAAACTTGATATTGATATATGACTATTTAAGTAGTAATATGTTATTTTGATTTTTGAGACATCATTTATAAAAATTTATTACGATAATGACAAAGTTAAATCGTTTATTAAATTTCATTACGATAATTGTCCAATATGTGTAACACTAAGTTAAACCTTAAAAGAGTGTTACACATATTGGACTGTTTCGGTTTTTACCCAAACCAAACCGATCCAGAGGAGGACCGAACCAAACCGATCCAATATACTTTGGATCGGTTTTCGGTTTGACTTTTTAAGATTTCGGTTTTCGAGTCAGTTCAATTTTATTAGATCGGTTCAGTTTGTGACCCATGCTCACCCGTGTAGGTGAGTAATCAAATTGAAATTTAAATATGATTGTAGCAATTTGTAAGGAAAGTAATTCGTGATTTTTGTTTCAAGGGTAGTTAGTTCTGATTTTTATATAAAAAGTTCCCCTTTCTCAGTCTACCTATAATGAATGTCTTTTACCCTCTGTTTTCCCTTTACACTAGCTCATTTCCACTATAACCAATAGAGCTCGTTCAACACAATATGAACTCGTTTAATATATACTAATATAACCTAACCAATGTGTTAGATAATCCATTGGAAAAATCGTTAGTCTTCGATGACCATTTTAATATCATTTTCCAATAGATAATTTAGGCTATTACTTAATGTCGTATCGTTATAATTGTTAATTATGTTTCAAAACCGTCTTCATATCGACAACACCTAAACATTATGTTTTGGCATAACAAAAACGTTTCGTTTTTACATTATCAAAACGGAACATTTCAATTAAAAGAACAATACACCATATAAAATAGAACTTTCGGTCTCTCTAACATTGTACCTCATTTCCGCTGCCCCCTTCTTCTCAAATACTCCTATCTTTATTTTTGAGCTTCCAATAATATTCGAGCTTTCTTCGTCGCGTTTCTTCGTCTTTTAACTTACTATTATCAAAAGATATAACCAATTAAAGGTAGAGATCGGTCAAAACCAGTCAAACTCTTTACCAGAATAGGGATGGAACTGGAAGTCCGGAACCACCGGTGCATCCACCTCCAAGGTTCCGGTTCAAAGTACGCTTGAACTCTCAATGAGCGGTTCTTGAACCTCAACTGACGGTCCAAGAGAGAGGTTTTCCAGGTTCCGGTTCATGAACCGTACACACACCTCTAACTAAAGCTTCATGATTTAAATGTAGAATTGTGTGTTCAACTCGAGGTTTTACTCATTAAAATAAGTTATCAAGGCTTCGAAGTTATTTCCTCCTCTTTAGGCTATGTTTGGTATACTGAGCTGGAAGTGCAACTAAATTAGTAGTTGAAGTTCAAGCTAAATGAGTAGTTGGAGCTGAAGTCATTTTTGTAATGTTCGATATTATAAGTTGAAATTTTAAACACAAAAGATAAAATTACTAAAAGGGTAAGCATATTTAATAAGTTTATCAAGCTACCTTAAACTTTCTTAATATTAGGAATATCACATTAACAAACTAAAATTCATTAAGATAAATTAAACTTGTTAATCTTACTTAAGATTAATCTACCTAATTATATGTTGTTTGAAAAAGTTTGATAGAAGGTTGTTGGATCTAGTCTCTTCAAGAACTAATTCTTCAACACGATTTAGAGATCTACCTTGCAGAAAAAAGAGACAACTTCTGATCGAAGCAAGATATCATCAAACGTAAGAATCCTAGATCAAGCTTTATTTCGGGATAAAACTCACACAAACTTTCTTATTAATTTGAAAGACAAGCTTACAAGAGATCTCTCACACTAACACTCTTACACTCAGTGTTTGTGTTTTCTATTCCTTGAATAGAACTAATCTCTCAAGCTTTCTCTCAATGTAATAACTAGAATGCACAAAAATCAGAACTCGTTTCTAATCCTATTAAAACTCTATTTATAGATAAGCTTCTACATAGCTCGGTATATATCAACTAGCGGTGCCACGTCATAGTCGCGCTTATCTCTCATTGTCTTTCAAGAACTGGGTTCTTGAATCAGTTAGGATACTTATCCACTTGCTACCTGAGTGTGATTTGATGACACGTGGTGCAACTTGTTCAACTTGCTTTGACACACACTATTCATCCTTGAATTGCGCTTACACGTGTATGGCTCTCCTTGGCTTTTGCTTTTTGAGATGCAACGTGCACGACTTGTGCTTCCTATTTTCATCTTCATCACGTGGTTAAATTGAATTATCCTTCTTAGTTAATTCTTCAACGAGCTTTGTCCATTCTCTTCTCTGGTACGCTTGCACTCTTTTGGAATATATCAGCGTGCCTATTGCGCTACTCAGCGAGACTCTAAATGTCTAAACGCAACCTTACGGCTTTGACGGGGCCAAAATGGTCGTTGTGCCCTATCAAAGTAAATTTCCTAAACTACTCTACCTTAGTAAAGTAGCAAGAAATGGCCGAATCCCACAGGGAGTCAGGTATTCGATTCTTGTGTTCTTAAATTAATCAACTTAAAAGTAACCAAAAAGGGGGAAATGATTAAATGCAACTAAACTAACAATTGAATGGAACATAATAATGGGAAAGCACTTCGCTCAACAAGTATCCACAGAACAGATTAATTGATTGATCATTGACTTCTAAATTACTATCAGGTTTATCCTACAATATATATATTCTATAGTTGTCCTAATCCGTGTTCTTATATAGTTAATAGTCCAACTAGTCCTATTAACCATTACTTAACTACAACCCTGAAACTATCAAGATTTAATAATCAAACAACAATGAACTCAAGAATAGATAGGTGCATGCAGTACCATTGAATCAAGGTCGATATTTAATACACAATCAACTCTCCCTACAATAACAATCCCAACTAGGTCATGTATTGATTTGTACCTAACAATAAGACTCTCCAACTCGGACAAGTCAGGCCTAGCAATATGAATAGACTTATTCTACCTAGTTGATCAGGTCAGAAAGGTAAATCACATTCAATAACCAATTAAGATCAAGACATAGAAAACAACTAGAATATAAAGAACCCACATAAAAGTCTTACAATCAATTCATTTGTTGGTTTTCACAAGCTGAACAAAGTAAATCAAACTACTCTTGCCTCACTCTAAAACAACGTAAAACTAGAAAATGTGTAAATTGTGATGATGATGATAGGGTGGATACAAAACCCTAACCCTATTTATTAACCTAAATAATAGAAACTAATGCTAAAAAGGCCCAGCCCGAAGCTCCATCATAAAGTAGGCAAAAGGCCCAAAGTGATCTTGGTGAAAGAAAGGACTCGCTGCTTTCTCGACCCAACACGGACGTGGTCACGCATATGTCGGTGCGGTCGCGTCTGGGTCGAACTTGAAATTCCGTCTTGAGAGCAGTGGAGTGGTTGCGCCACCAGCGCATTGTCGCGTCAGGGCCTCTGTATCCTGCACGGCTACGTCCTTGTGTGCGCGATCGTGCTTCGTCCCTTTGACAATCTTCTCTTCGAATGTTTGTAATTCTTGTGAATAACACCTTTGCTCTGCGAGGTCCAGATCACAGTAATATGCTCCATATTCATTCCAAATCACCTATAAATGATGCTAACGACCACTAGATAGGCTATACTAGGTATCGCCTATCAAACCCCCACACTTAAACCTTGCTCGTCCTCGAGTAAGCTGCAACTAACTACTTGGCGATCTCAATGAGTATGGGAGAACATGACAGTAGTGGTCGTTGAATCAACACTTCAGCTCCTAAGTACCTGTAATAATCAAAGCACAAGGCGTAGACTCCGACTCTACTGGAAATCTTCAAAAACAATGCAAGACTCAATAAGACTCCAAACACCTATAAACTAACCTAACAATGGCATTAATTAATTCCCCAGACTTGAACCTTGTTTATCCTATGCAATTACACTAACATGAATTTCCAAAATATGCAAAAAATGTCTCTATCCAAGTGATATATGAAGGATGATAACACAAGATCAAACAAACGACAAATCATTTTCCTAACATGCTTCCTAAGCTATGATAGGATATCACGAGCTCCAACACCATCGAAAGCATATAACAAACCATTACTCAACTCAAGTAATACCACATATAACTTTTTATTTGTTTTTTTCATCCTACTCATGTATTTTTCTTTTAAAACCATTTATTTCGGTGTCGGGCCCGTCCATTTTACGGCCCGGGCCAACTAATGAAACTCATTGCTTGCTTAGCCATGGAGAATCAAACCCGGAGTGATCTTTCACACCACAGAGATCACATGCTCTTTCGACTTATTTCAATAGGAGTTCACTACCTTTTATTTTATTTTTATTCATTTTGTAATGAAAAAGGACGAAAGCAAAATAATATGATGATATGATAAAACTAGAGATGAGATGGTAAAAGTGCAATCGTAGTATTGGTCCTAATGTATCCTAATCATAATCCACATGCTCAAGTCAAAGTCCTCAATTTGATCAATCATATCATCATCATAATGCAATTGAAATATCAATACCTAAAGCATAGTAAACAGATTAAAAATCAATGCACTACCAAGCATCAAATAGGGAAAAAAATGATAACCAACTCTAACAATTCAAAATAACTCAAAATTTTCAAAATCTAACTCAAAAAACAAAGATAGTTGAGGTAATTCCCCTCCCCCACACTTAAACTACACAATGTCCCTATTGTAAAATAAAGAACAAAGCTAAAAGATAGATGCAAGTGGAAAATACCTCTTTTGATGGGTTGCCTCCCAGACAATGCCTTTGGTTAAAGTTGTAGGCCCGACTTCTTGCTCTCTGTCAACCAGCACTAGGCCCCTTAAGGACCAACTCATCCTTCATGATATAGTATTTCTTAATTCACTTTCTCTTTCTCATCCCCTTGTTATACCAACCCTTCTTCTTTTCTATGTAATGGCCTGGAGGTAACGGAATCAAGAATCCCGATACCTGTATAATAGGAGAAGGAGGGGGAAGCTTGTCTCCCTCTAAAATCAGTATCGGGGACCCATTGGCTAAACACACCTCAGTATTACCAACATCCTCCGTATCCTCAAACATATCAAACCTCACAACAACATCATTAAACTCTAAAGACAAAGTCACATTGCCTAGATCTACCTTAGTACCCGCAATCCTCATAAATGGTCTACCTAAAAGTATAGGTGTAGATTTCCTATCCTCCTCCATATCTAGTACATAAAAATTTGTAGGAAAAAATAACTTATCAACCATCACTAGCACATTCTCCACTACTCCCCTAGGACGAACGGTAGACCCATCAACCAATTGAATTAAAATATCAGTTTCATGCAAAGGTCCTAATCCTATATTCTTGCATAGAGAGTATGGAATTACATTAATGGAAGCCCCTAAATCTAACATAGCCTTCGCAAAATTATTATCACTGATACGGCAAGGAACGCTAACCGTACATGGATCACTGTAATTGGTAGGCATGCGCTTCTAGAAGATGGATGAGACTCTCTCACCTATCATGACCTTGTGGTTCCCTTTCAGCTTCTGTTTACTCTTGACTGTGCACAACTCCTTAAAAAAATTTGTGTATCTTAGAATGCTCTTGATTAGCTTCAGTAGAGGGATGTTCACAACGCACTTGCTGGATGTTTCGAATAGCTCCTTGTCGCTCTCCAGCTTCCTAGTATACTCAATGCTTCTGGAAGGGGAGACGGGGGTTTCAGATAATCAAGTGGAGGGAAGTTGGGCCGCAAATAGTTACTCTGTCGGATCTTGAAATCACCTCGAGGATCATCTATCTCGTCCTCCTCATCAACCGGATTACCTTCCTCGGAGTTCAACACGGGAGGCAGCTCGTTCTCAGCAGAAGAGGTGGCGCAGTCGCACAGAAGGGGGGTGCGGTCGTGCGAGTCTCTAGGAAAGGTGAAACGGTGGCGTAGATCTGGGCGGGTCGTGCCAATGTTTCCAAAAAATTCTCCGTAAATGCGCGGTTGCGCGAGTGCAGGACGTGATCGGGCCCTTCCTTAGCCATGGTTGTGAGGGCGCGCGACTCTGGTGCGCGGTCGCGCCTATCAGCAGGGTCGTTGACGTGGACGCACGTCTTATTGCACGGCCGCGCCCCTGACGAATTCTCATCCTCGAGGTCTTCTTCTGATATTTCCTCCAAGTTCGACACTCCTCAATATCATCACGCTGACCTTCCTGACGTTCTAGTTTGTTGTGTTCTGGATTGGACTCACCACAATATGAGATAGTAGTGAATTTGATTGATTCTGAACTAGAGTGGACACTGTCTGCGCTAATTGACCTATTTGCACCTCAAGATTCTTGATGCTTGCCTCTACGGTCTGGACGTGGGTAGTGAGATTCTTAGTCAATGATGTCAGCATGTCCATAGTGGAGGATCCAGAATTTGGTTGCGGGTCACGAGGTCTCTAACGTTTTTGATGTTCAAGCTGGTATCTATATCTCTGGTGATAATTGTTCTGCTGCTGGTCATTCCACGGAAGTGCAGGACCATATCCACCTACATCATTCACCTCAACAACTGTATCTTCTTGCAGCTTGGGACACTGATTCAAAAAGTGAGATGGACTCGTGCATAACCCACACAGTCTTGCCGGTTGTTGCCCGCGACTCAGAAGTATCTTCTTCATCCCAGCTACCTTATTTGCAAGACTCGAACCCTCCGAACTCGCATCACTCATTGCTCTCTCGGTGTAGGTTCTCCTAAAGCTCTTGGTACTTTCTCACATATCCTGAAGTTTCTCCATGACATCCTCTGGGGTCATATTAAGAATGCTTCCACCGTAAGCAGCGTAAATTATCCTCCTCTCAACAGTCAGCAACCCTTGAGTAAGAAAAAGTACCAAATCCTCCTGCTCATAACCATGAAAAGGACAACTAACACACAACCCCTTAAACCTCTCCAAGTAGTTATACAGAGACTCCTCATCTCGCTGCTCAACCTACACAATCTCTCTCTTTACCACGTTAGCCTTCTTGACCGGAAAATACCTATTCAAGAACTCCTTGTGTAGCTTTTCTTAGCTATCAATGGACCCAGTGGGAAGGTGGTAGTACCAAGACCTGTCCGTATCCTTCAGCGTGAACCCAAATGCTCTCATATTTATCTGCTCTTTCGACACATTGGATGGCTTAGTAGTCATGCCGATGTCGTGGAATTGGTTGAGATGCATAATTGGGTCCTCCACGGGCAGACTGTGAAACGTGGGCAGCAAATTGATCACTCCATACTTAAGCTCTAATGTTACCCCCTGAGCAAGTGGTGGTAGGAATATTGATTGGGGTTGCTGCGTCAGATTGGGAGTAGTACGCCCCCGCAGCGTCCGGTTACCGCCATTATTTCCCTGCACAAGTGACTCCACCAGTTGTGTGAGTTGCGCTATCTGCTATCATCTGTTCTGGGGTCTGCTCTCTGACTCGAGCACCATCCATCATGTTGGTCTTGGTCCTTCTCTCTCTCTCTGTGAGTCCTACGAATGGTCCTCTCGATCTCTGGATTAAGCTCAACAAGAAAATGATCAGTAGCATAGGTACTGACCATACACTAATCAGCACCAAAGTTAATCAAATAAAAAACACAAGAAAAGAAATCTGACTCACCCGCAATGGGGTTAAAATGGTCATTTCTCCCTATCAAAGTAAATTTTCTAACTAACTACTCTACCTTAGTAAAGTGGCAAGAAAGGGTGGTATACCACAGGGAGTCAGATATTCGATTCTTGTGTTCTTAAAAGTAACCAAAAGGGGGAAATGATTAAATGCAACTAAACTAACAATTTATTGGAAAATAATAATGGGAAAGCACTTCGCTCAACAAGTATCCGCACAACAGATTGATTGATTGATCATTGACTTTTTAATTACTATCGGGTTCATCCTACAATATATATATTCTATAGTTGTCTTAATCCCTGTTCTTATATACATAGTTAATAGTCCAACTAGTCCTATTAACCCTTACTTAACTACAACCCCGAAACTATCAAGATTTAATAATCAAGCAACAATGAACTCATGAATAGATAGGTGCATGCAGTACCATTGACTCAAGGTCGATATTTAACACACAGTCAACTCTCCCTACAATAACAACCCCCAACTAGGTCATGTATTGATTTTCTATCTAACGATAAGACTCTCCAACTTGGACAAGTCAGACCTAGCAATATGAACAGACTTATTCTACCTAGTAGATCAGGCCAGACAGGTAAATCACATTCAATAACCAATTAAGACTAAGAGAGATGAAACAACTGGAATATAATTGAGAACCATGATAGAAGTCTTACAATCAAATCATCTGTTGGTTTCTATAAGTTGAAAAAAGTAAATGGAACTACTCTTGCCTCATTCTAAAACAATGTAAAACTAAAAAATGTGTAAACTATGATGATGATGATAGGGTGGAGGAAAAACCCTAACCCTATTTCTTAACCTAACAATAGAAACTAATGCTAAAAAGGCTCAGCCTGAAGCTCAATTAGAAAGTAGGTAAAAGGCCTAAAGTGATCTCGGTGGAAGAAAGGACTCGCAACTTTCTCGACTCAACACGGGCACGGTCGCGCATATGTCGGCGTGGTCGTGTCTGGGTCGAACATGACATTCCATCTTGTGAATAGTGGTGAGGTCGTGCCACCTAGCGTGCGGTCGCACCAGGGCCTCTGTAGTCCTGCGCGGCCGCGTCCTTGTGTGGGCGACCGTTCTTCGTCACGAATGTTTGTAATCCTTGTGAATAACACCTTTGCTCTGCGAGGTCCGGATCATAGTAATATGATCCATAATCATGCCAAATCACCTATAAATGATGCTAATGACCACTAGATAGGCTATACTAGGTATTGCCTATCACGCTTCTTAGATCTCGTAACAAGACTCTAGTTCTTCAAGATAGATAATAATTTATATGAGTGTGACCTGTATCACTTAAAAATCATAAAGATTGTTATATATTGAGTTTGTTATCATCAATATTGCTATCTCAATTAACAGTTTCCCCATTTTTGATGATGATAAACCTATAGAACATAAGCACATATACCATAGGAACAGAATCATATTAAGCTTAAAAGATTAAACTTAACAAGCTCCCGCTTTCAAATTCACCGTACACCTTTAGAACTTATATACCTTAATTCCCCCTTAGACCAAGACATGTTTAATCCCCCCTTAACTTTGACAAATATTGTAGCACAATCAATATGCACACTTTTAAATTCCCCATTTTGACGTCATAGAAAAGCCATACTTAATACAACATAAGGGAACTTTCAAAGTGATAGACTAACACGCTAGAAATGAAGATGTATAAAAGGTGAGAGGGCTAGGAAAACACAACTAATCAAGTAAGAAAATCAACACAATCAATAATAACAACACAAACATACTTGTATTTCATTGTGTAGGAATAAGGCAAATAACAAGGTAAGGCATAAAAAACAGAAAAATCTAAATAGAACCTTTTTCTAAGTCTAGAGCTTCTTTCTGAAGCTCGAGAAGTTCATTGAGCTTAGAAATCATATTGTCGAGCTTTGCAAGGTTAAGCTAAAAAAACACTTAATAGTTGTGTCCACTCGATACATAGCATGTCTCATGTTGTTAGGTTCTTCATTGCCTTTCAAGCACAACTTAGTCTTTTCTTCTTCTTCTTCAGTTATATTCGCCATGTCAAGTAGTCTCAGAGTATCACTTGTGAGGACTTCATCAAAGACCTTTTCCTTCTCAGTGACATACAGTTTGTGCTTGACTAGGATTTTCTTACATATGTGAGTGTAAGGAAGATTTGTGATCGTGTTGGCCTTGAAAATGTAAATGTGGATGAACATAACTTGTGGTGTATCAATTAGCTCACCATTGAGACATTTGTCCAGAAGCACCCCATATGCTATAGTGACTATCTGTGTGCGATACCTCCTTAGCATAATGTTGCATACAATAAAATAATGAAGAACATGCATGAGAAAGCATAATGTTGCATACAATAAAATAATGAAGAACATGCATGAGAAAGTAGAGGTATTCTAGCTTAAGCTCCTTTTTATTCCAGTTTGTTCCAAACAAGTTCTTCTTGATTTGATTGCCTCATTTGGACCAATTCTTCTTAGGGACTTGATTCTACCCATTCCAAGTTTTCATACAGATTGCGCTAGCAAAGTCGTGAACTGAGACATATACATTTTGCTTGTTCCGGTCTAAGACTAGCATGTCTCTTGGGATTGTACATGGGCAGTGAAGTTGCTATAGAAGTCCATTACCATGTATGTGTTAGCTTCAGAAGGGGCAATTGATTGGCGGCATCTCGTATGACATAAGGAGTGGAAGTTATCATCAATTACCGGTATATTACGTCATGATTAGAGCGTATTACCCTAGTACAGACTTCGAGGAGCCAAGGAGCTAAATACGAGAATTACGAGTACCGAGGGGAAGACGCAAGGAAAAGGATGAGTGCGTGCAAGGAGAAGACCAAGGGAGGCATTCTGGCCTAGGACACGACCGCGTCCTAGGTAGCGCGACCACGAGGAGCCATCTGCATAGTGGCGCGACCGCGTCTGACCTGGCGCGACCGTGCCAAGTGGTCTGCATAGAGGCGCGACCGTGTATACATACGTGCGACCGCGCCCCTGTACGCTTCTGCGTCGCCGTTGTTCCTTCTCTGCGGGAGTTAATGGGCTTTTTACCTAGTTTTTTAGATAGAGTTTCGGGCTGGGATTTTTAGTAATTATTTACTAGGGTTTAGTCTTTATAAATATATGAGAGCTTTGCCTCCATCTATCATCCAATAATCACTTCTCATATATTAATTTCATAATTTAATGTTTTTTTAGAATGAGGAGCGAGTAGTCTCCGATCTTTGTTCCCCAAGCGGAAGCCTGCTGATCTATGGGTTTGTAGACTTCTTCTTTGGTTCTAATAATATATGTTATCTGATTTGTTTCATTCTCTTGATTATAATTCTCATTGATTGTGATTTATTTATCTAGATTAGCTACCTAGGTTTATAGATCTATTTCATACTACTAGGTATAACTTGTCCTAGTTAGAGAGTCTTTCCATAGGATAACACATCAATTTCCTGTACTAGTTGGACTTGTGATTACATGGAGGAGGAGGATGCATTAGTAGCCAAGTGGCGTTGTGCGTTCCTATTTATTCATGAAATTTATGCTACCTAGGGATTAGCCTATAATAGTTTCAAGGTGATATCTAGAGGTAAGGGCTGTTAGGGCTAGTTGACCTGATTAGCTAATTAGCAACATGGATTAGGACAAAATTAACTTATGATCCCTCCATCCGTTTTTATTCTTCTCATTTCCTCCCGACATGTTTGTCGAGACATGTTTTATGCGGTAAATATCTCCAAAATAAAGTTAATAAAAAATTATAAAATTTACATCTTGTTAAAGTACTCGTCAAGACGAATAAAACAAGACCAAGCATGACTATGTTTTTACATATACATCGAGAGAAATTGAAAAGATTCTATCAAGATGTGAATAGTGAGTAAAAAGGAAATTGGAAGAATATAAAGGGACGGAGGGAGTAATTTAGAGAATGAACCCGATTAGAAATAAGAAGTTTAGGATCAAACCCATAAACTCGTAGTGTAGATGCCTGGTGAATAAAGTATAGGCTTGTATTGCTTTCGAAGATTACTTAGTTAGTTTTCACCATCTTCCCCCTTTCTTTGTTACTTTAAAGCTAATTAGATTATAAGCACAAGAATTGATCCGTTGACTCCATGTTTGATTCGACATTTGCTTGTCACTTTACTTAGGTAAAGGAGTTAGCAAGGAATTTTACATTTGGTGAGAGCCTAACAACCTCCCATCAGCAATCTCCAGCTTGTCTTATCCTTGGAAGTTTAGCATTCTCTCCACTTCACTCAGGTCGAATTCCTTCTGAAGTCCACGCCATGTCTCTGGGGCTATGATTAGTAGAGCTAGAAGTACACGCTTATCCATGCTTGACTGAATTTGAGGAAGAATTGTAGAGCTGGAGGTGGAGGTCGTCTTTAACTTTTTTTGAGTTTGATCTCTCTGGCTTTTTCTATTTGAGAGTGAGAGCCTTTTTATGGACAGGCACCTCCTCCACCACCTCTTCTTCGTCATACTCCTCCTCTTCTTCACCTTCTTCATCCTCTTCAAGATTGGATTAAATCTAGAGAGAAGGTCCACCTTCTTCTTCTCTCTTCCTATTGAGCTTATCCGCCGACTGCGAGTCGCCGGTTTAAAGGAAAGGACAGAGTGAAGTATCCTTTTTAGTAGACTTAGGCACCTCCACTCTGGTGATCTCCTCTCGAGTTACCTTCAAAGGCTCCTCTTTATGGACAAATGGTTTTTTATGGGAGGGCTTTTCTAGAGTGGAAGAAGATTGAGCAGAGGGTGATTTGGATTTATCTAGGACGGTGGGAGTAGTCTAAGGTGAAGTGGTTATGGGTTTGTTAGATTTGGCTTTGGCTTTGGTTAAGGCTGAGAGTAATTGTTAGAACAATTCGACTTCATCGGTCCTGAGATCGAGTGTGGTTTTGTTGGAGCTGGATGAGGCCATTTCTCAAGGTAGGGAGAGAGAGAGAGAGAGAGAGAGAGAGTAGGATTGAGTTAGGGAAATGAGAGAGGTAGGATAAGGGCACAAAGATACTATACCACACCCATTTATAGAGGTCACTCAACCCAGACGCTCCATCTAACAATACTTTGGCAACGATGTAATCTCCAAAACCTATATCCCAACGGCTATAATTTTGAGCACCCCAATATCAACGGTCACAAGCTTATGCGTAAAAAAAGGTCGATGATGAATCACACTGAGAAATAAAGGTATCTCTTCCAAGGTGACGCGTGTAAAGGTAGTAATGCGGTGGAAGTATTTGCCTCATTGCTTAACCCGCTCAATAAGTGAATCATAACGGACGTACATTCCGATGAAGGAATGATAAAAGCGTGACCAAAATGATAATAAGCAAGTAAGGGTGATCATAAAATATCAAGCAAAAGTCAAAAGCACACATGTAACACATTGGGTAGGCTTTTTGACATGCATTATGAATACTCCCATATGTGACTAAGGAGGATAAGAAATGTTACACATGAACCATGCTTAAGGACAATCATATAAGCATGAATCATTTCTCGGGGGCTTAATAATAAGTTAAGAAGCAATCATCATGCTTAATAAAAGGGTATACAACGAAGCATGCAAAAGGGTGATCACTATATCATGTTGAAAGCTACAAACAATCATGCTTGATAGACCCTTTTGAAAAATATGATCCAAATCATGAGAGAGATAAAATTAATTGTTGGTTAGAATTAATCTTCACTCCTAAGTTCACAAATATGTATTTAGATGCGTAATATAGTCAAAGTGTGAGGGAACTTACCGTTCTTGAAGAGATGGCCTCAATCAAGAGGGATTATTTGCAAAAGTAGTCTTAGATGCAAGAAAGATAATCTGTTCAAGGGCTTGGTGAAGATGTCTGCTACTTTCTCTTCCGTCTAATAATATGTTAGCTCAATATTCCCCTTTTCAATATGGTCACGTAGAAAATGATGCCTCACGTCTATATACTTGGTTCTAGAGTGGTGTACTGGGTTTTTGGAAACATTAATAGCATTACTGTTATCACACCTTATCTATAGAGGGCCAAACATGACATCAAAGCCTAGCAATTTTTTCTTGAGTTGTAATAGTTGAGACGCGCAGGCTACATAGGTAATATACTCTGCCTCAATGGTGGAGAGAGCTATGGAGTTCTGCTTTCTTGATCCCCATGAAACAAGTCAGGGACCTAGAAACTGGGCCATCCCTGAGGTGCTATTCCTATCCACGAGGTAGCCTGCTTAGTCCGTGTTAGTGTAGGCTATAAGTGAGAAGTCTCCTCCTTTTGGGTACCACAAGAAAATGTTCTCAATGCCCTTGAGATAGCATAGGATTCTCTTAATGTTGGATCTATGGATCGCTCTGGGGTTGCTCTTTGATCTAGAGCACAGACTAATAGCAAACACGATATCAAGTCGAGACATTGTGAGGTACATCAATGATCCCACCATTCCATGGTAGTTGGTCTCATCCACCTTCTCCCCGTTCAAGTTTGCATCGAGCTTAGTAATTTTGGAGGTAGGAGTTGGGAATGGCTTGCTATTCTCCATATTGAACTTCTTGAGGATCTCCCTTAGATACTTTTGTTGGTGAATCCAAGTTCCTTCGTTCTTTTGAACTACTTGCAGACCAAGGAAGAAGGTAAGCTCATCAATTTATCTTATGTTGAACATGGAGCTCGTTGTGTCCTTGAACTAGTTGAAAAGAGACACATTCGTGGAGCCAACGTATATGCGAACGATGAGAATATCTCCCTTCTACTCCTTTATAAAAAAGTGTCTTGTCGATGGCACCTCACTTGTAATTTTTGCTAGTAGGGATGGGATTTGTACCTTTAGAACCAAACCGAGTTGTACATTTTGCGGGTATGTAATTTTTATGAAGTAAAAATTTTGGTTCAGTTCTTGTAAATAATTACGGTTCGGGTATAGGTTTTAAAAAGATAAATGAACAAACTGAGTACCCGAGTTATATAGGATTATTAAAAGTCTAGGGCGAGCGGTACTATTCACTTTCTTCTTCGATCGTTCTGCACGCAGCCAGTTCTCTTCCTCGATCATCCTTCCACATCCTCAATTCTCTTCCTCGATCGTCCTTCCATGCCGCACTTCTCTTCCTCAATTGTCCTTCCACACCATAGTTGTCGTCCCCAATCATCTTCTCTCACTACACGTAGGTTAGTTTTTGCATTGCTCCTTCCACCGATTCTAATCTTGTTTATAGTCGATAATCGACGTAACATGTTATTTGATGCTTGAAGTCGAATACTGATTGTTGGAGTTATAGGTTAATCGATGCTTGTATTCAAAAATAAAAGTTACAAGTTAATCAAAAACTGATTCTGTTTCAATTGTGCCCCCACAATTGCACCTGCAAGTTAATTGATGTTTGAAGTTTATTCAAATTGACATTTGATGTTCAAACTTTCTACATTATTAAACACTATTAAGCTTTCTAGAATCATACATGTGATCTCCATAACTTCATTAAACTTTTAGTTTCTACTTTCTAATGAACACAAGTCAACAATATGGATTTTTCTACTGAAAAAACATTTTATTGAACTTTAGTAAAAGATTTCTACTTAATTATTATAATATTATAAAAAAAATCTCTGTTATTTAGAGTTCCCTATGCTTTATAATATTTTAATATTAACTGCAACTTAATCTGTTTCGAAGTGTATCCTTCGATATGGATTTCGCAACACAAGTCAGTCACTGATTCCATCAACCTATTTGGTTCTGATTCAAGCAATCCATTGATAGTGAGGAGCTTAGTCAAGATATAATGGTTGTCACTGTGCTGAATTTGTTGATGTATTGTCTAAAAACCGATTAACCAAAATTAGGAACTAAAATAGGAGAAAATACATAAAATATTAGGAACCGAGCAATCGACTTTAGAAACCGATTAAATCGCCGGTTCAGGTAATGTTGGTTCCTTATTAAAATTCACAGGAACTGAACCCGATTAAACAAAATTACCATGCAGGTAAGCTAAGAAAATACCAGGAACTGAAAGTTCCCAGTCCTAGTTGCTAGTGAAGAAGTCAGATAGGCAGTCATACCAATCTCGCGCAGCTTGCTTTAGTCCATAGAGTGCCTTGTCAAAAAAAGTAGATGTGATCAGGGTGCTCTTTGTCCTCAAAACTAGGGGATGCTTAACATAGACATCCTCATTCAGGGTTCCATTGAAAAAGGCCGTTTTCACATCCATTTGATAGAGCTCGAATCCCTTAAGAGATGCAAACACGATCAATATGCAAATAGCTTCAAGACGTGCACATGAGCATAAATCTCATCATAATCTATTCCCTCTTGTTTATTGTAGCCTTGAGCTACCAATCTTGCTTTGTTTCAGATGACGCTTCCAGTGTCGTTCAAATTATTGTTGAAGATCCATCGAGTCCCTATGATGGTCTTGTTGGGTGGCCTTGGAACAAGCTAGACCTGTTCATGGGTGGATTTGGGGTGGACAAGGACCGGGCCAAATTTTTTATTTTGTCCATTTATGCAGGTCGGGCCAAACCCGCCCATCTTAAATGGGACAATTTCTTTGTCCATGCCCGTCCATTATCATTGACGAGCTACCCACCGGGCTTCCCATTTTGCTTGTTATTTTTATCAAAACATTTCATGTTCTTATCAAACCTACAAAGTACCAAACTAAAAACTACAAATTAGTAAACTAAAAATGTGCAAAGTCTAAAAATACAGTTAAAAACTGTGGTTTTTGATGTTTTCGGTGAAGATAGATTGTAAGAGTTCAATCATCAATATTATTACATGGGTAATATACTTGAAACAAGTCAAAATTTTGATGATAAACGTACTCTACTTATTTCAAAAAGAAAAATATGGGTGATATACTTACTCTACTTGACTAATTATTTTAGTAAGTTAAGCATATATATTATTTTTATTTTTTGAAAAATAATATGGGCGGACTGGGCTTACCCGCTGACATTTTCCAAAACCATGCCAATCCCATATCAATATGGACAGGGTCCGAGCTTGGCCCAGATGAGAAAAAATTGGTGTCCAAACCCACCCATATTTTAGGGCGGGCTGGGCAGGCTTGCCCGCCTTTGAACAGGTCTAGAACAAGCCTCCACACTTTGTTTTGCTCAAATTCCATGAACTCCTCTTGCATGGAAAAAATCCAGTCTGGGAGAGCTTGATGGATATGCGTTGAACGTAAAGAGGTTGTTGAGTGAAGACCTGGTTTGTACACTCTCTATCTAGAGCATCAGAATCTGATCTGTTGGATGGCATTTCTTTTTTTGAAAATTTATGGTTATGACAGTGGTGGCCTCATGGAACTCATCAAGGGAGGAAGACTCTGGTGTAGTGGCAGGGGCAATGGAGATGCTAGCTGAGGCCAATGAAGGTCTAGCTGAGACCTTGGAAGGTCTTGCTAATGCCTTTAGGGGTCTTACTGAGGCCTTGGAGGGCTTTGCTGAGGATGAAGAAGGCATAGATTCAGCGGGAGGAAGTCTCGCTTCAACAAAAGGGGGTTCCGCTTGATTTTCAATCAGAGGCACTTCCTTAGGAGGGTGACTATATTATGTCTCACGGCGTGTCAGCTCCTTTGAATCTGAGCTAGATTCTTCCACTAGTAATTTGTGGTGTTGCTTTCCTTATTCAGAGCACCCTCATAGCTAAAAGATGAAGCTCTTGGATCATCCTCTACATCATCACTTCCAACTTCTAAAGATGTAGTTGTGGAAGTGTGATGAAGAGAACCTTAGAGTGATGAGAAAGCTTGACCTTGAGAGTTGAAAGGATCGGAATTTGTTGAAGTTGAGGTAGGGATAGGTCGCTCATCGAAGATGACGTGAATACTATCTTCTATTATCTTGTTCCTTTTGTTGAGCACTCTATACACCTTGCTTGAGGGGGCATATCATAAAAAGATCACCTCATCATTTCTGGCATTTAATTTCCCTACAAGGTCCTTTGTTGTGGACATAACATTTACATCCAAAGGCCCTTAGATGTGAGAGATTTGGAGTTTTCCCTTTGAGCAGCTCATAGGGAGTCTTCTCCAAGATTGGCCTCAACAAAGCTTGATTGATTATGTAGAAGGCCGTGCTCACAACTTGAGCCCAAGAGTGCTGAGGAAGGCCGCTTCCTAGCAGCGTCATTATTTCCATTTCCTACAGAGTCATGTTATTCCTTTCCACTACTATGTTTTGTTGGGGAGTTCGCTGATAAGTTATGGTGAATGTCATTTTCCCTGCAAAAGGTTAAAAAGTGCCTATTTTCGAATTCTATCTGTCTGTGCAAATGGATCGAAGAGGCAAGTCTAGATTCTTTTCTAAGAGGAGCACTAAGGATGAAAATTCGCTAAAGGATTCATCATTAGTCCTCAAGAAAAGAGTCCAGGTGAAACGAGAGAAGTCATCTACCAAAACAAAGATATAGCAATTACTTCATGTGCTTTGCACTAGTAGTGGGCCACACAAGTCCATGTGAATAAGCTCAATGGGATTCTTAGTAGACACCACCTTCTTTGAGGCTGCAATGGACTGGCGTGTAGTCTTGGCTCGCATACTCAGAACAATTCGTCATGGACTCAGGCTTGATCTTAGGCAGCCGTTGAACTAGCTCCTTTTTTTGCAAAGATGGAGTAGGTGAAGGATGGCATGTCCTAAACATTGATGCCACAAGCTGGATTGATCTTGGATGGTAGCGAGACACAACTATTGCGCTGGTTTGAAGTTGTAGTCGAACAAGTAGGTGTTGTCGACTCTTTTCCCCTTCATGACCACTTCTTGATTTGGGGCTTGAACAACACAATGTGTTGTTGTGAAAGTCACTTCATTTTTCCTTGGTTGCATATATGAGCGACACTAAGTAGATTGAACTTGAGGTTGTCTACTACGCTAACATCTCTAATTTGAATCTCCGCTCCTTGTAGTTTTAATCCTTCCCTGCTTCTTGTCACCAAAGGAGATATTGCCTCCTTCACTGTTGCGAAATGAGAGCAAAACTTTGGATCGCCCTTCATGTGGCATGAGCAACCCTATTGATATACCACTTGCTCTGCATATCACCCTACAATAAGAGGAATTAAGTTTTTTGGATCCGTCAAAGCTTTAGCTTCGTGGGTGGATTAGTAGAAGCAATTTCTAAGCTACTATTTCTAGCTCTAGCTATTGTGGAAGGGGCATGATGTTCATAGTAAGAGTGATCATTCAGGTCTAGCACTTGATTGGGCTTATACGTGTATGACTTGTAGGGCTTGTTTTTAAGCAACCTCTTACCTTCACACTCTTGTACATGGTGCCCATTCTTACCAAAGAAAGTACAATATAGATTGTATCTAACATAACCATACTTGCCCTTGCCTGGGAAAAATGGAGTTTTCTTCTCAAGCTTAACTCGATGAGGATTAGGATTCCGAGCTTGTTTCAGATATAGCTTGTGTGCTCTTTTCCCATGAAACCACTTCTTGGTTTCTTTGGGCTCTTTTTCAAGAACCTTCATCTTGCCCTCTAGATATTCGTTCTTGCCTTTTCAACATTGAAGTTCTTTGCCTATTGAATTGGTCTTTTCAGTCAATTCAATGGTCACAGTATCATTTGAGCAAGATAGAGTTTCTTGAAAGGTATAACCCAATCTTGGTCTAGCTCTCACAAAGGCTGTTTAATTGACAGTCTTTGCTTCAGTAGACCTATTTAGATTATCAAGCTTACTCATAACGATGTCGAGCTTATTGAGCATAATTGAGTCACAGTCTTGGTTAAGACCCTTACCCTTGCATAATTCACAACATTTTGTAAGGATAATGGTTTTAGCATGGAGCTTTTTGGAAAGCTCAACTGTCTTATCTCTGAGCTCGTTAATTTCCTCAGTGTACTCAGAAGCTTGAGTTAGAAGGGTATCATTATCCTCGATTAACCCTTGTGGCATGAAAACTAGATATCCTGTGATAAAAGGTCTAGTTTTTAGGGATGATAGCTTGATTGGTTCACCATTGTCTGAGTCTTCTATAGTCATCAGACATTTAGATTGATTTTCTTCACCCACATAAAGCTCTTCACTTGAATTATCCCAAGCAGTGAAAAGGGGATTTCTTGGGTTCAGTAGAGCTTGTGCTTGCTACAACCTTAGGATTTCTGCACGATTTGGCAAGATGTAATTTTTGTTAACAATTGTAGCACACAAATTCTCTGGCAGCTGGTCATTCTTGAAATTAGTCTTATTCTTCAAGTACTTCTTGATCATCATGGTCACCTCCGCATCGTTATCATCATCATTAGCTTCTTCATTGTCAAGACAATGGAGAACTTTAGTGAACTTAAGGGTTGTTCCTTTGAATTCTCGTGAAAATTGATGTTGTTTGGAGTCTTGGATCTCTTGGATATGGAATTTATCAGCGAGCACTGCAATTGGTAGCTCCTTCGTCTCCTTTTTCATGAGTGTTACATGTTTTGTGGTGTCAAATGTATTGTTAATACCTTTAATGAATGCCAATGGCAATTCCTTATCTTGAGTAAGTACTCCAACATATATCGTTTTATCCGCCAATACCTGGAACCTAGAGTGGTAGTCTGAGATGCTCTCATGATCACTCATCTTGAAGGAGTTAAATTCGTGCTGAAGCTCGAATTTCTTGTTGTTCCTTATGTCATCACTTCCTATATGCATGGATATGATGGCTTCCCACATGTCTTTTGTCGTGGGGGTGATCATGATCTTATTCATATCCTTGCGTTGAAGAGCATTGAGAATTAGCTGACTTGCTTTTGCATTCTTCTTCAGTTGATTGTACTTAGCATAACCCCATGGATGCTCTTCATGCCTAGCGAGACTTCTTCATCTCCTTTTTCAATGGTCATCCAACATTGAAAATCAGTTTGCTGGATGTAGTTCCTCGTCATCACAATCCACCTATTTAGTTCTCCTTGAACAAGAATATGTGGGTTGTTCAAAGAGATACCAAGATTGTGATTATTCTGGTTCTTCCTGTTAGTCAGGACTTGATCTTTGAGGCGGTGATGAATCTTGATTGACCTCATACTCTAGTACCAATTGTTGGATCTAGTCTCTTCAAGAGCTAAGTCTTCAACATGACTTAGAGCTCTAGTTTGTAGAAGAAAGAGACAACTTATGATCGAAGCAAGATATCACCAAATATGAGAATCCTAGATCAAGATTTGATCCGGGATAAAACTCACACAAACTTTCTTATTACTTTGAAAGACAAACTTACAAGATATCTCGTACACTAACACTCTTACACTCAGTATTTGTCTTTTCTGTTCCTCTAATAGAACTAATCTCTCAAGCTTTCTCTCAATGTATTAACTCTCTAGAATGTACAAAGATCAGAACTCGTTTCTAATCCTATTACAACTCTATTTATATACAAGATTCTATATAGCTCGGTATAAATCAACTAGCAGCACCACGTCACAGTCGCGCTTATCTCTCATTGGCTATCAAGAACTGGGTTCTTGAATCTGTTAGCCTACTTATCCACTTGCTAACTGAAGTATGATCTGATGACACGTGGTGCAACTTGTTCAACTTGCTTTGACTCGCACACTTCATCCTTGAATCGCGTACACGTGTACAACTCTCCTTGGCTTCTTGAGATGCAACGTGCACGACTTGCGCTTGCATCTTCATCACGTACTTAAATTGAATTATCCTTCTTAATTAATTCTTCAACGTGCTTTGTCCATTTCTATTCTCTAGTATGCTTGCACTCTTCTTGAAATATATTTGCGTGCCCCACTACTCAGCGAGACTTTAAATGTCTAAGCGCAACCCTAGCACTTTTTAGATCTCGTAAGCGAGACTTCAGTTCTTCAAACTAGACCATAATCTTTATGAACGTGATTTGTATCACATAAAATTCATAAAGATTTTTTAATACTAAATTTGTTATCATCAAAACTTGAGAACCTAAGTTAAGCTATTAGAGCTCAACTAACATAGCCTTCGTATCCTATTTGTTATTGCTTTGATTCTTATTTTTAGAAAGAAAATGAAATACATAAACTTTGGGGGAAACCCATTCGAGAAATACTAATTACTATTTAAACTTTGGGAGTAGTATAATGTGGAGGTGAGTTCCGGTGTGAAATGTCCTTATGGTGTGAAATATGAAGAATGTCGAGTCATTAGATTAGAAAATGGAGGGTTGACATTAAAAGGTGGGTTTTTTAATGAATCCACGCGGTGACATTTTTGTAATTAATGGTGAACTTTCTTTCTTTTTTTTTACGTTTTCTGGGTGATTTTTTATCCCTTAGAACTGAACAATTGCGTGTTATCTGTGAACACTAACGTATTATATGTGTATCCGAGAAAGTTCTCACTTCACAGTATAAGGACACTTCACACCGGATCCTTATTTGTATAATGTGTGTGCATATTTAGTTCTCATGTGAGAATTCATCTTTATCGGATTTTTCTTCCATTCGGTTTCTTTCTCGGTCACGTCATATAAATAGACAAATAATTATCGTAAATGCTAGCTTAGTTTGTTGATAAGAAAGAATAGGCCTTTTCTTTCTTGAAGAAATACATTATTATGTATATCCATCACTGTCCGAAAATAACATCAAGGAAGACTTGTTCTAAGAGCTAGAAGACTATTTTTGTCTGTTTCGATGAGGATCGACATTGTATATATCAGTTAAACATTATTGAGGGCTATTGTTCCTTTTTAACTATATATTGATGGCTTGGTTCGTACCGGGGTGACGATGGACCTTGACACTCTTAACACAAGTGTCTAACACATACTATTAATTAATTAATATTTGTTATTATTAATTATAAATTTAGAAAGTTTTTAGTAAGAAAACTCTTCTCATTCAACCATGTAGAAACAAAATTATCGTAAATATATGTCTCTACAGTATAATTAAATCAGGTTTTCTAGCATATATCTTAAAGACATAAATTAAGAGTATAATAATAGGAAGTTTTTATTACAATTAATAAATAAAATTAAAGTTTTTTATTATAATGTGTTAATTTATTCTCTATTTATAATTTTTTTTCTTATTGATGATGCTTATCATGTATTCCAAAACACATGCTGGACAAACCCTAATTGAATCAGCGTCGGACAAAATTGATTGAACAAGCACTCATATGGCTAATCATATATATTAGCTTGGGAATACTTGATTCTTATGGTAATTGAGTAAAGATGAGTACATTCCATTACCGTCTTTATATAAAGGAATCGGAATCACTAAGTATTAGTAGTAAACGTTAAATCTTGTAAGAGATAAATTTGACAGATAAGTTTTAATTTGGAATATATTAAAAAGAAAGAACTCTCGAATTTGATTATGAATGATAAGATAAAGATGACGGTTAGATTTCGTAAGTGTTAGAATACTGAAAAAGAAACCCTAGTATTGAAAAAATATCAAAATATTGTTTTCACGCTTGAAACGAACTCGAATGCCTAAAAAGCTCATATACTGTCGAACTGATGTACGAATCTACGACGGATATATTATCACATTTTAGCAAGTTATTAGTGTATTATGAACTGTATTGGTGTGTATTTGGTTCATATCACACATTACGGCCATGTATGCCATATTATGATGATTATTGAGACTTTAGAAGAGAAGACGAAGAAGAGTCGAAGATGGAGCTACATCGAAGATTCGAAGAGAAGTTGAAGGAGTCGTTGATTGATCGGTCGGTGGCACTCGCCTGTGTACGAGCGGCGCCCACCGGTCGAGTTGGTAGGGTTTTCCCTCTTTCAATTGGTGCGACCATTGATGATGTAGAGCCTCCTGCCAATCCCAACGCATGCATACCATCCGGGGAACTTTCATGTTCTGTTATTTGCGGATATATTTATTTCTTTTAGAGTTTTCTTGTTTTTGCATTAGTTTTATTTATGGTTAGTAGTTATTTTAGGAATGTAAAATAAGTTAAAAGATTTCTCTGGAAAATTATCAGGGTTTAGGCCTTAAATTATTTTATCGTTTATGCTCTAGTATCATTCGCGTTTATAGAGCTTTCTTTCGAAGAACTTGTCTTTGCATTCAGTATAATGAACTAATTCCTTATTTCTTAGTAAAGTTTAGTTGGATTTTTTGATATGAATTTATTTAATATCTATGCGAAAATTGTATTCTTGTCTATTGGTGTACACGTTTATTGATTTACTGGTTGAGTTCTCGTCTGATCATCTAGGATTTGATTTGTAGGATAGATGCTCTATTATTTCTGTATTTCTGTGATAGGTATCGTGTAGAGACTTGAATTGTAGGATAGATGCTCTATTATTTCTGTATCTTGGTGCTCCTTACTTATTGCCTCTATTAGTTTGAATCATTGATGGGTTAATCATGGTTAACTATGGTAGATAGGAATATATGATTAGAATGATTTGTTTGAGGTTCTAGTTACTTTTGTATAGGAATAGGAACAACTCGTATAAAAGGTAGAATTTTTGGATTTACTATGATTGTCAACACTTGTTGAATACTGATAGGACATTTTACTAAGATCCTTCCTTCCCTTGATAACTTCATTGTTTTATTTTCTAGCAATAGATTTTACTAAATCCCCTTTTGTTACTTTTCTGAGTTGCATAACTGAAATTGCTTAAAGAATAATTGATAAAATATTACTTTCCTTTTTACTACTGCTAATTAGGTTTAAGAATTGTTTAGGTATTTTTAATAGAGATCCTCAGCTCACATCTTTCGCATCACATTTGGTTGACTTAATGACTGGTTAAACCGCCGCTATCACCTTGCATAACTTCGAAAATGATGATAATAATCATTCTAATATCGGATGTCAAACTTGTACAAATTATGTTAAACTTTTTCGACGAGTGACTTCGTCTTTGATATACACGAGTATCCTTCGTAGATCAATATATTTTAAGTACGTTAACATCCTAAGTTGGTAAGTGGGTAGGGGTTATAAAATAGGGACAGGATGGGATAAATCTGCTAGTATAAACTAAACAACATAGGAACATGTTAAGATTGCTGATATAAATAGAACTAATATCTGTAAATAAATCAATTCAATCAAACACATTTTTATCAATCTCTCTTCTGTTTTGTTCTTGGTTCTCTGATATTCTAACAAAACCTAGTAGCTAGTATAGTAGTATTGATGTATAAATAGCACGCCCATGCTATGCACGTGTCAATTTAGGGCTTATTTGGTATTCATATACTCATATCAGGTATGGATATGGAAATGGCTAATACCCATATACCTGGCAATTGGGTCGGTCAGGTCGGGTTCGGGTTGCAGAGTTTCGGGTTCGGGTCGTTTCGGGTCGGATCATTTCAGGTCAAACTTTTACCGGGTTAGAACAAACCAGGTTATAACAGGTTTAATGTCGGGTCAGGTCGGGTTAACAGGTCTGTTGATGTGGAATTTTTTCCACTTTTTTTTGTTAAAAAAAGTAATAAAAAATATTTTTTAAAAAAAGAAAAATATTTATTTAATAAAATAATAATAAAAATATTTATTTAAAATTAATTATATATTTTATGCTTATATTCTTGACCAACAGGACGGGTCATGATCCACCAGATCGGGTCATACTCTAACACAATTTCTCGGGTCATCGGGTCGGGTAAAAATCGGGTTCATGTGAAAACAGGTCGAGGTTTATATGACCCAGAAACAGGTCGGGTTTGCGGGCCGGGTCGATTTTTGCCAAGTCTACCCATACCTGTTGTTTGGTATATCAGTATATGGATATCAAGTTGATATACTTGATATCCTGATATACTCATTTTATACATACTCCATATGCTCAGTTTTATTAAGATATCACTCATATTCCCTTCTGCCTTTTATTTATTTACATATTACTTTTAACGAAAATTCGTACTTATTGTTAATGAATATCATGATTATTCTCAGAGATATCGGTTCCGATATCTATATTATATCAAACACAGATATAAAATATCAATCTCATATACATACCTGATATCCAATATCCATACTCATACCTAATATATGATATTTTAGGATACAAATACCAAACAGGCCTTATATCATCATTCCAGGAAAGATGTACAGTGTTCGGGATAAGAATACATACTAGAAGTATGTACGCACTTAAACCAGATGATTCAATTGACCAGTTCTGAAAAGAACGACTAGTTGATTGGACAAAATTTGGTAATAATCACCATTAGTTTAGCAACTAGTAGGTCTTTCAGAGTATGTAATAATATTGAATTTTGTAGCAATAGTATAATAATATTGTTACATACTCGGAAAGGCCTACTAGTTGCTAAACTAATGGTGATTATTATCAAATTTTATGGTTCCTATCTCAATTATTCCTAATGTATAAGAAATTATATAGTCATGAGTAGTAATGGGTCCGGTTCCGGAACCAGCGGTTCCCGATTCTTGGAAATAAGGAACCGGATCCGGCTACATCCAGGAACCCTAAGTTCGCCAGTTCCCATCCGGTTCTGGCTGTTCCAGAACTCTCCGTTCCGGTCCATTTCCGATTTCAAACCTTGATTTTTTTATTTTTTAAAGTAATTACGCGTGGAACCGGCGGTTCGGGACTGGAACCGCCGGTTCCATAAAAACAGGGACCGGGACCGGACCCTCGCCGGTTGCGTTTCCAAAAATTTCATCTCTAGTCATGAGTGGTCTAGTTTTATTCGTCTTAATGAGCACTTTAATAATATCAAAATTTTATAATTTTTTGAGTCGTTATATTAGAGATATTAACGAAACAAAACACGTATTAACAAGTGTGCCGAGTTGGAATGAGATTTATATCAAGGGACAGATGGAGTACTTGTTTAGAAACCTAACAACATTGAATTTTGTAGCGATAGTACGAATAACATAATATTCACTCCGTCCCAATTTGATCTTCCCATTTCCTTTTGGCTATTTTACCAAGATAAGTTTCGTTTAGTAAATACCTCCATATATATATGTATAAAAATTATAAAATTTAGATATTTTTAAAGTACTTGTTGAGACGAATAAAACAAGACCGCATATGACCATATATTTTTATATACATCAAGAGGAATCGAAAAGATTCTTTACAAGTATGAATAGTGCTAAAAAAGAAATAGGAAGATTAAATTATGACGGACTAATTAGTGCAAATAGAATTTTCGACAGACTCGTCTTTTTTTTTTTCTTTTCCAAAAAGGTAAAAAATTGTCTTATACGTGATGAAATAGCTGCAGCATATACTACTCTGTTGGTCGAATGCAGCGTGATACATGCATATTGTAGCAATCCAGGTCCACAATTAAGTCATATTATATATGGCTGAAATTCAAAACATCTAGTAGTTAGTTTAATTTAAACGGTATTGGAAAAGAAGAGCACCACATAATAATTATGTACGTGACTCTGTCCACCCAATCCAACCCAGGAAGGACCGTCTCACCTGATCTAGAATGCATACATTAAGTTTAACTAATTTGTAAACTTTACATGAGTTTAATGGATATAAGCATAGCTCTACCCAATAAGTGACTAATTTGCTTGTTTATCTTTCAATTTTCTATATGAGATACTTTTTTTTTTAAAAGGCCTATATGAGATTCAGGCTATTGTAATTACAATGACCTCCATGACCCAATTAATCCGGGGTCCAAAGCTGAAATGCTCTAATATGAGTCTCGTCAACACAACTAGAATCGTACATTTACGAACGCATAAGAGAGCTCAATCCAACATATATAAAATATAATTCCATTTTAAAACTGATTAACGATACTAAAAAAGATATCTATAAACTTATATATTGTACTTGTTCAATATAGTATAGTTTGTACGCATAAACAGAGCTCAATCCAACATATATAAAATATAATTCTATCTTAAAACTGATTAACGATACTAAAAAAAAGATATCTATAAACTTATATATTGTACTTGTTTAATATAGTATAGTTTGTCTCTGCACTAAGACACCTTATACGTTTCAACAACTTGCATCACTTGACTCAGAAAGGTCATACTTTTTTGTTATGAAATATCAAAATTAGTTTAGTGTGAATCAATTGAATTGATTATGGTATTTATCTTCTAGAACCTACATATGTAAGTCGACAGTGCTTATATAGGATAGATTATTCATCCGGTCTAGTAATCTATATATGCATCTTACGCCTTGATTGATCTCCTATTCTGTGTGGGCGCGCGCTAAATAACTTGAAAACCCTCGTCATTTTCTCTAATTTATATACTCTCTCCGTCCATAATATAGTGTTCACTTTTTATTTGATACTATTCACGATCAAAGTTCATTTTCCCGATTCTTGTTAATGTATAAGGAAAAAATAGTCATATGAGATCTTGTTTGATTCGTCTCGATGAGTACTTTAATAATATCAAAATTTTATAATTTGTATTAACACATAATAAGAGATATTAACGATACAAAACGTGTATCGACAAGTGTGAAAAAGTAAACATGCACTATATTATGGGACCGAGAGAGTAGTTATTATTCAAGTAAAAATTTAGTACTCCCTCCGTTCCAAAATATTGTTCTCATTTCAATTTTACTTACTATTAACAATTCTACGCAATTTTCTTGATTTCTCTCCATATATACGGAAAAACATAGTCATGTATGATCTTGTTTTATTTGTGTCAACGAATACTTTAACTACATATTATTTTTTATTATTTTTGGTGATATATAATTGGAGATATTTAAGATGCAAAACGCGTCTCGGCAAATGAACCGGAAGGAAATGAGAACATCATTTTGGGACAGAGGTAGTATTACTTATTCTTCCGTCGAGAAATAGTTGTCATTCCACAGTTTTTGATAAAAAAATAAGATTATAATTTATAAAGCATACACCTACCTAATTGTCTAAATTTTTTGTTTTTATTTTGGTGAGTTTTAATGGAATCAATAATTAAGAATGTTGGATTGGATTCTTGAAAGATCTAAGTTTAAGCATGACTTAACTCTTTTAAGGAAAACAAGAATTAACTATATTGGCACAAGCTTTTCAATGCGTGAGAACCTTCATCCTGCAATCTAGGATAAAACTCACGTTGATCTCTCTTTATTGCAAATGAACAGTTTACAATTGAGAATAGAATCACTGTATCACTCTAGTGTTTTCTCACTTTCTCTCTTAGAAAACTTCTCAATCTAAATTTTTCACTACAATACTCTCAGATCATGTTTCTTACACTTCGATTACAACACATATAGAGAATGAGAGGGTAGAAGATGTCTATCTTATTTCTCAAGTCCCTTCTCTATTTATAATCGAGCTATCGACTAGCTCCTACAATTTGATTTGGCCTTGACACGTAAACGAGACCTCTTCAATTTGGTTGGTTAGCAAGATTCACTTTCTTAATGTAACAACGGCTCCATCCACTTGTTGAGCATGTGTATAATTGTTACTCTTCTTGAAAGCAACTTGCACCAACTTGTTTAACACATGTTTAATCTGGAACATGTTTCTTGATTTCACTCACGTTCCATGCTTCTTTCACCAAGTCATTACAACACGCTCTGAATTTGTTCCTTATTTTGGAATTGTCTAAGCTACACTCGCATCCCCAATTTAAATAATATTTTTATTAGACAAAATTTGTAGTCTAGAACAACACTTAATTTTAGAAGGACAGATATATTTTCATAAAGTGTATAAAAGCTAGAAAATTAGTTTTTCTATAAGATTTATGTGAATAAATTGTTTTTCATAATTATTATTCAAATATATACTTTATATGTTGAACATACATGAATATAATACATTAAGTAAGTACGGAAAGTTATAATTAGATGATAATATTATATATTAGGATAGTCAATGATAAAATAAATTAAAATAGTTAATATTTATAAACAAATTTTAAAAATACTTAAATGAATACTCAAAATTAAACAATAATGTGTCATATCTAAATGCTTAACAAATAAAAAAATAAAGTTAACAATATTTATTGATTGATAAAAATGAATCTCCATATACCCATAAAAATCATATGTTATCGATTGCTTTGTTTCAAAAAACATGTTATTCATTTCTTAGTAGCCAAACTCGTGTTTAAATACTTAAGCTTTTTCTCACCAATTTCTTTTTAATTATATACATGTTTTTTTCAACCATCTATCTTATAACAATAAACTTTCTAACTTCTCTCTTCTTGATCTCTCCCACTCAACCTATTTGAGCTCCTGATTTTTTGATTTGGGGTTTGGGTTTCTGCCCAATCCCTCTGTTAATTCTTCGCAGATTTTTCCTTCCAATTTTCGTTTGTCTTTTCTCATTAATGACTTAATCCCTTTCCCTTACCTGGAAACCCCTAATTTAAATCCTAGGATCTACGCAAACCCTAGACCTATCTCTCAGATCTCCCTCTCTCCTTGCTTTTCCCCTGTAAATTAGCATTCATGAATTTTTGTAGTTGTCGTGCGTGTTTGGTTCAAGCCCTTTGCAATTCTCAAGATCTCCCAATTATTACTCTTCTCTAGCGGGGATCTTTTCAAGGCATCCAGATCCAATATTGGTGGATGTTTGGCATGCCCGTGGACACAGTGGAGTTGTCGTCTGAAGATTAAACCTCTTTTCCAACTCAAGATAAGTCCTCTCTCTCTTATATGTGCTTGCATGTCTCAGCTAAGGGTTTCGAGCTTAATTATGCTTGGATTTGCTTGCCCTCGAAATTGCTTGTTGAGACTGATCCCCCCCTGGTTGGCGTTAGTAGGCTTCAGTGGGTTGGTAATCTTGATCTTTGGGGATGTGTTAATCCGGTTAAGTTGCATTTCTTAGTTGGCATTGTTTTTTCATTTAAATGGTCCACAATAAAACCGGTGAAAGCCAACCTTACATAGACGAAAGCCACAATCAAACAAACACAAGATTCAAAATGAGAAAATATAAACCCCTAATGAATCACTACCTAAATCTTGATAAAAATATAATATTTCAGTTAAATTCAATATCATTTAATACAACTGTGAAATGTATCATCAATAATAGGTTAGAGAAGCTCTTAGTTAAACCCCAAGAT
This sequence comes from Phyllobates terribilis, assembly GCF_046119375.1. NCBI lineage: Eukaryota > Metazoa > Chordata > Amphibia > Anura > Dendrobatidae > Phyllobates > Phyllobates terribilis. Next base: position 43,960 of record NW_027367870.1, read on the forward strand.
AAAATTTATTACCTTAATTAAAATAATAAATATGGTATTAAATTATCTATAATAATCATTAATGTTCAAAATAGGCTTTTAATTGCACTTCATATCCGTTCATCTTCTTGTTTATATAAATTATTGGTTGTTGCAAACTAAAACCTCTACACTTCTAAAATTTCGCTAGCACCTCAATTTCGACAAACATACTTTAATTTGGAATGGAACATCCTATGTTTTTTTTACCATCCATCTGGAATCCGATTAATACAAAACAAATAAAAAATCTATAAATACAAACCATCTAAGCTTCATTAACCTAATAAATTTTAGGGTTGGGACTTTGTACCCGAGTAACCGAAGAACCGAACCGAACTGTGCATTTCGGTTCAGTTCGGTGCGGGTACTGATAATTTATACGTTAAAAAACTACGGTTTGGTTCCTGTAATAAATTTTGGATTCGGGTACAGGTTTGTATAAAAATAACAGTGAAGAACCGAGGAACCGATTATTAATAACAATTACTTAGTATTTTTATTTATTAGTTAAATCAAAGATAGATACACCTCCATAGTTTCTCGGCTTAATCCTTCACATTTGCGTCCGTTATCGTTTCTTGCCTTCCACGACGTCACTTAGCCTTCAGTTCTCCTTCCAAAGCGCTACTTCCACACAAAAAAAACATCACCCTTCCCTATCATTTCTCACCTTCCTCAATTCCGATAATCACTGCCACAACACAAAGATTGTGTTTGTCGTATCTAAACTAGTTTCATTGTCATATTTGATATTGTATTTGTCATGTCTCCTAATTAATCATATCAGTTTATATTATGTCGCTCTCATACAATTTTTTACCAAACAATATATTTATTTAGTTATTCGAAACTTGTTGGTTAGCTTTATTATATGATGGATCATATACTGAATCTTCTTAGTAATAAATTATATACAATAATTAGTAACCGAGGAACGGAGTAACCGACTTATGGAACTGAAGTGTGACATATATGTAAAATTTATGGAACCGAGGAACCGAGTTTAGAACCCAAATAAAGTTCGGGTTTGGATAATAACGGTTCCTTACTAAAATTTTCAGGAACCGAACCCGAATAAAATAATTTTTTATATTGCGGGTAGGCCAAAAAATTACTAAGAACCGAAATATCCCAGCCCTAATAAACTTTTCTCTTCACAAAATCATAAACACACACTACTCAAAACTCTGTTTTACATCTTCATGTACAATGGAGAATGAAATGTCTTATCCTGAAGCAATGATTAACTTCTCTCTTGAAGAACCTCCGAATATAGTTCAAACCGAAAAACAATCTGATATTGATGAATCAATGGGAAACATCACCTCTATGGTCCCTAATCCTGAAACTGCATTACCACCAATCTACCAAACTGATCTCACCCAACAAGATTTTGAGCAATTTTCCCAAGATTTGGGGGATGAAACAAGCATGAACCCTCAAAACTTCCTGAACCTTCAGCCAAACACTAACATCATTATCTACCCTTTGAGAATCCTGCTCCTAATCCCTATGATATTCCAACCATTAAAGCTAAAATCAATCTTCAAAACAACCTTTCTCTCTTAAGCTGTCTGGTGGATATTTCAACCCCAATAGTTTCCACAACAATGCGGAGTCTCGCTTATAAGGATTAATAAGCACAAGGGTCATGCTTAGACATCTTCTGTCTCGCTTAGAAGCGCGATAGGCACACTGATATTCCAGGGAAGAGAATAAGTGTACCAAAATGAAATGGAAGAAGCGTGTACCAAGATGGAAAACAAAGAGAAAACGTGTTTGTTGTTATAAACACGTGGTAAATATGCAAATATAACAAATGCAAGTGGTGCAAGTTGTAGGTAGAGCATTCAACGTGGATCGTACACGTGTTAACTTATCTTGCAGGTGGTAAGCGCGAGCTTAACATAGAAGATCAAGCGCCAACACGTGTCGGATGATCTAGCATCCATTGTCAATTTGCAGAGTCGGCCTAAGATTCAAGAAGCAGGTTCTTGACAACCAATAGTATTAAGCACAAGTGTTATATATATATATATCTTATAGTGTTTGGATAGCAAGTCGTGTATTAGCTTGTCTATAAATAGACTTAAACTATAACTAGTTAAGGGATTTGAGTTTTACACATTGAGAGTGTTGATTCCTTTGTAGAGAGCTAGAGAGATTATATCCATTTCGAGGAATTGGATACACAAACACTAGAAAGTTAAGAGTGTATGTGAGAAAATCTTGTAAAGCTCATCCTCAAAGTAATAACAAGTTAGTGTCTGAGTTTCATCCCAAATTACCTTTGATCTAGGGTTCTCACAAGTTTGTGAAATCTTGCTTCAACCTTTTATAGTCTCTCTATTCTGCAAGCTCAAGTTCTAACTCGTGCTGAAGACTTAGCTCATGGAGAGACATAGATCCAACAGTTGGTATTAGAGCAAGAGGTTTTTCAAGAATTCGTCAACAACTCAAAGCTCAATCCATGATGCAAGAGAAGAATCAGAACAACCACAACTTGGGTATTTCTCTGAACAAACCTCGTGTCCTGGTTCAGGGAGAACTGGACTGGTGGATCATGATGACTCGCAACTATATTCAGCAAATAGACTTCCAATGTTGGATGATTATAGAGAAAGGAGATAAAGTTGTCCCATAACCCACAAAGGAGCATCCATGGGGTTCACCCGAGTATAGTCAGTTGGAGAAGAATGCCAAGACAAGGCAGCTCATTCTCAATGCTCTTCAACGCAAAGACATGGACAAGATTATGAGCATCCCCACAAAAAAGGCATGTGGGAGGCTATCATTTCCATGGACAACAGAAGTGATGATATGAAGAACAATAGGAATGTTGGTTATATGGACTACCCCTTAGTTCATATAACTAATAATGTCTCAATTTTAATGATGAAAAACATCCTTATACACTAATGTCTACCTTTGAGTAAGTTATTGCAAGATAACAATAGGCCTTTGAGCAAAATAAGTCATTTGAGCAAAGAAATTAACGAGATTAAGTTAGGAAGCTGAAGCGCCACAAGGGAGTTAAGCGAGTAGAGAAATAAAGTGCTTCACCAAAATGTAGGGAACTGAGTATTGAAGCTAGGGAACCGAGTGATGAGATGAAGCTAGGGAACCGAGTGTTGGAGTTAAGGAAACGAGTGATGGATGTTCCGAATAACACAAGGGAGTGACGCGCTGAAGGGAACCGAGTGAAGGGAACGGAACCGAGCATGTTAAAGAGGAAATATATCTTTGAAGCTGCTATAAAGGGAAAGATAGATCTTCAAGAGATCTCCTATATTGGTAATCTAGGTTGCTAGGACTACTTTGTTATCTTTGAGTTTTTGTTTGGATTTGCATTATTATTTAGTTATTTTATCTATCTTTTTGTAGATTAATTCCCGACGATTATGCCTTTAGTATAAATAGATTAGATTCTCATTCTAGAAGGGAGTTCGTCCTTAGAGGTTTTTTGTAATTGCTTAGAGTTAGTACGTTTGATTTAGGACTTAGGCAATAGCTAGGAGAGTTTAAAGAGAAACTAAGAACTGTATGTTCGCCTAGTAGTTGTAAGCCGTACAAGAAATCGATACAAGAATCATTTTGGAAATCATTGTTTACATTGTCCTTATCTTTATTCCGCACAAATATTATAATCTTTAGTTGATCTAAGGTCACACGATCCACAATTGGTATCAGAGTAGGATCTGATTCCAATACGATGATGAAGAACTATAATTTAACCTCGGTATGTCCCTGAACAAGCCTCATCAGCTTCAAGAAGGAGAACTCGATTGGTGGTTAGGAGTGCACACGACGTTCATTCAAACCCAAGACTACCGATGTTGGAAGATCATAGAGCTTGGAGACGAAGTGCTTCTAGAATTGAAGGAAAGAAAAGATTGGAAGCATGAGCACTTTGCCAAGACGGAGAAGAATTCAAAAGCTCGACAACTTATTCTATGTGGACTCACACGAATAGACATCGACAAGGTCATAGGCATACCAACAGTCAAGGATATGTAGGAAGATATCATCTCCATCCACAGAGGGAGTGATGACCAAAAGGATACCAGGAAATTCACTCTTCAAAGGGAGTTTAAATCATTCAAGCATCTCCCTGTGGAAGCGTGTCAGCATGCCAATCGCACTTCACAATCCTGGTGAACAATATAACCGCCTCTGATGTGACAATCGATCCCTCAGAGCAAACATTAGCAGTCATCTATGCAATGGGCGAGAAGTTTGAGCTCACCAAGAGAATTGCTCTTATGTCTCCAGATTGCAAGAATCTCTCAGTGGTCGACATATTCGGGAAGTTTTTTTACCAAGAAAACGCTGACTTGAGAAAGGTCTTAGACACAAAAGAAGCCACTGAAATCGCTTTGAAGCTTACAAAGGCTCTAGAAGCTGGACATCAACGATGGTGAAAAGGAAGAGGAAGATGACACGAAATATCCCTCATGACAAAGATGGTCAAAAAATGGTTCAAGAAAAGAGCTGGTCAAAAAGAGTCATCATCGTTAGCAAAGCGAGATATCAAGGAGTATACTTGCTTTAATTGCCAGGAAAAGGGCATCTGCTTAGACATGCACTAACCCTAAGGTCAAGGCACTTGAAAAGAAGGCACTTTCTTGGCATGGGGAGAAGAAGGCGATGAAGTTGACCTCCATGAAGGCTACCAAGGCCAATGCCTTATGGCTGATTCAGAGGCCCTTGCACCAGAGATAAAAGCCCTTGCACCAGAGGTAAAATCCCTTGCATCAGAGGTAAAAGCTTCTAACCCCTTTCTTACTCGTATCAATTTTCTAGAAAAGAAAGAGTTCATCAACATAATTAAAGGATTATGGGAAGATAATGAAACCTTAGATTCACAAATTAATGAATATGAAGAGGAAGTCAAAGATCTACATAGTGAGTGTCTAAAGTTGTCAACTAGGTTAGCTAACAAGGAAAAGGACTTAGCAAAGTCTAGGGAACTGAGCTTAATGACGAAAACCTGTGAGGGATGCAATGGTAAGCAACCTCAAGGGGGAATCATCAAAGAGCTTGGAATCAAGGGTATAAAGCGACTTAGGAATCATCCTTAATAAACTCAACGATCTAAGTAAATCTATTAACAAGAACATGTTGAATCAAACTGTATTCGTTAGATCTAGAACTGGACTAGTATATGACTCAGAAAGGGATTCCAATAAGGTCTCTAGTGCCAATGAGAAGCTTACTAGAGAATTAACTGAAAAGGCTGAGACCTCAAATAAAGCCCTTCAAACTTGTAGAAGTAAAAATGAAATCTCTAGAGAAAAAGGTAAAGGCACTTGAACAACCGTCAAGGGACAACAATTACTGGTTTTCAGGGGAAAAACTCATAAGATGTATGTGAGCCAAGACCAAGGGCACTCAGTAAACACCTTAGATCCTAAGCTTAAGGATAATAAGCCCTTCAGACATGGAAAGGGCAAGTATGGTTATATCAAATATAATGAATGGTGCATGTTTTGTGGTAATAATGGTCATACAATACATAGCTACAAGAATAAGAATGCTCTAAGTAACAAGCCATACAAGTCACCCACTCATAATACACGTGAAGCACTTGATTTGAATGACCCTTCTTACTATGAGCATGTTCCTTCTACCAAAGGCCAAAAACGCATCAATTATCCTTCTCCTAATGTCAACAAAAGGCTAATCAACCCAGAAAAGTTGAGCCTCTATGGGTTCCAAATGTTTGATAGCTTTATTGTAGGTAACAGTGAGCAGCGAGAACAAATAGAGTATAAACTGCTCATGAGGACTCAAGGAACTGAGGATCAAGTACCTGACATTTTCACCAAGGCCCTGAACAAGGAACCATTCATCAAAGTAAGGCTTCACTTGGGATTGATCCCCCTCCATTAACCATCTCCCTCGATGTAAGACTCTTCCCTTAGACTCATATAAACTATTGCTTCTTTTAAACTTGGAAACTTAGACTAATACGTGCGCGAACCTAGCCTATACTCTTAGGGGTATTCGTCTCTCGCATGCTCTGTGTGATGCTTAATGATAAACGCTTGATAGGTACAATCTATATTGTAATTTCCATGGAAAGAATGGGATCGTGTACAAGAATGTAAAAGTAAGAGGGGGCTTAAAAGCAAGCCTTATAAGTCATACGAGTCTAAGCCTAATCAAGTGCTAGACCTAAATAATCCCGCTTACTATCAAACTGTTGCCCCTTCCAAAAAAGCCAGAGCTAGAAATAGTAGCTTAGGAATTGCTTTTACTAATCCACCCGCAAAAAGCTTGAGCTTTGATGGGTCCCCAAAACTTAATTCTTCTTTTTGCAGGGTGAGTTGTAGAGCAAGTGGTACATTGACAGTGGTTGCTCATGCCACATGACGGGCGACCCAAAGTTTTTGCTCTCTTTTGACAACTTAGGAGGAGGCAATATCCTCCTTTGGTAACAAAAAGTATGGAAGAATCAAAGCAACATGGAGTGTCCAGCTAACTGCAAAGATTGATAAGAGATGTTAGCTTAGTAGATAGCCTCAAGTTCAATCTTCTTAGCATCACTCAAATAAGCAATCAAGGTAAGAATGAGGTGACCTTCACAACGATAAACTACGTGGTAAAGGCCCCAAATAAATAAGTGATCATGAAGAGGAAAAGAGTCTACAATACCTACCTGTTCGACTATAGCTTCAGCCAGCGCAACAGTTGTGTCTTGCTACTATCCAAGATCTGTCCAACCTATGGCATCAACTTTTAGAACATGTCATCCTTCACCTACTCCATAAGATCCACAATAAGGATCTAGTTAGAGGGCTTCCAGAGATCAAGCCTGAGTCCATGACGAATTACTCCGAGTCTGTGCGAGCTAAGACTACATGCCAGTCAATAGAAGCCTTAAAGAAGGTGGTGTATACAAAGAATCCCCTTGAGCTTATCTACATGGACATGTGTGGCCCAATGCTAGTTCAAAGCACCGGAGCTAATTGTTACATTTTTTATTTGGTAGATGACTTCTCCCTCTTTATCTAGACCCTTTTCTTGAGGACTAAGGATGAGGACTTTGAAGTGTTTTCCTCCTTAATGCTCCTCTTAAAAAAGAATCTTTATCTATCTCTCCATTCCATTCACTCAGATCATGGGTATGGAATTCAAGAATAGGCAAATTCTAAATTTTTGCAGGGATAAGGGCATTCACCATAACTTCTCAGCACCAATGACTCCTCGACAAAACAGAGTGGTGTAAAGGAAGAACAGAACTCTAGACGAGATGCAAGGACGATGCTCATAGAAAGTGGCCTTCCTCAGCATTATTTGGCTCAAGTTGTGAGCACGGCCTGCTACATTATCAATCACTCTATGTTTAGGCCAATCCTGGACAAGATCCCCTACAAGCTTCTCAAAGTTAAAACTCCCAATCTCTCACATCTAAGGGTCTTTGGATGTAAGTGCTACATCCACAATAATGGGAAGGACCATCTGAGAAAGTTTGATGCTAGAGATAATGAAGATGTCTTCCTAGGATATGCCCCCTCAAGCAAGGGGTACATGGTGCTCAATAGAAGGACCAAGAGAATAGAAGAAAACATTCACGTCATCTTTGATGAGTGACCTATCTCTACCTCATCTTCATCAGATGTTGATCCTTTCAATGCTCAAGGTCAAGCTTCCTCACCACCATCAGATTCTCTTCATCACACTTCCTCAACTACCTCTTCAGAAGCTTCAAGTAATGATGATGAGGACGATCCAAGAGCTCCCCTTCTATATATGAGGGCGCTCTAAAGGAGGTAAACAACATCAACAATGAGGTAAGAGACACCATCAACGAAGATTTGGAAGAAGTCAGTCCAGATACTGGAAAAGTAACACGCCTTGAGGAAGTGACAAAAACTGAGGAAGAGTCTCTTGCTGAGAATGCAGCGGGATCCCATGTTGCTGAAGCGGGACTTTCTCCAATTAAAGCGATACCCTCTTCATCCTCGGTGAGACCCGCCAAAGTCTCTGCGAGATCTCAGAAGGCCCCAATGAGACCTACACATGCCTCACCAAGCACTTCAAGTATCCCTTCTATAGAGCTAGAGTCCCCTTCCCTCGATGAGTTCCCTGAGGCTACCACTGTTGTAACTAGAAACTACCAACAGAAGAAATCTCATACAGTTGATTAGATATTGACGCCCTTTTCAGGAAGAGTGCAAACCAGGTCTTCACTCAATAATCTCTTTGCTTTCAACGCCTTCGTTTACTTGGTTGAACCAAAGAGCATCCATCAAGCTCTCACCCATCCAGACTAGATTGTTGCTATGCAAGAAGAGCTTATGGAGTTTGAGCGCAACAAAGTGTAGAGGCTTATTCCAAGGCCACCCAACAAAGCCATCATAGGGACTCGATGGGTTTTCATAAATAAGTTGGACGACACTAAAAGCGTGATTAGAAATAAAGTGAGATTGGTAGCTCAAGGCTACAATCAACAAGAGGGGATAGATTATGATGAGACTTATGCTCCAATGGCACGTCTCGAAGCTATTCGCGTATTAATTGCATTTACAGCTCTTGAGGGTTTTAAGCTCTATCAAATGGATGTGAAAGTGGTCTTTCTCAATGGTACATTGAATGAGGATGTCTATGTGAAGTATCCCCCTGGTTTTGAGGACAAAGAGCACCTTGAGCACGTCTACTTCCTTGACAAGGAACTATATGGCACAAGCAAGCTCCTTGATATTGGTATGAATGCTCTTTGACTTCCTCATTAGCAAGAATTGAAAGTGAGACGCCATTGACAAGACACTCTTCATAAAAGAGCACAATGGTGATATTCTCATTGTTAAAGTGTATGTTGATGATATCATCTTGCTCTACCAATGTGTCTTTGCTTAATCAGTTCAAGGAAACAATGAGCTCCAGGTTTAACATGAGCTTAATTTGTGAGCTTACTTTCTTACTGGGTTTGCAAGTAGTTCAAAAGAAAGAAGGTAAAATTCACCAACAAAAGTATCTCAGGGAGAAGAAGTTCAAAATGGAGACAAGCAAGTCGTTCCCAACTCCCATCTCCACCACCACTAAGCTAGATGCTGACTTGACTAGAGAAGAGGTGGATGAGACCACGTATAGAGGAACTGTGGGCTCATTGATATATCTTGTTGCTTCTTGCTCAGATATAGTGTTCGCAGTTAGCTTACGTGTCAGATCACGGAGTGACCCAAAAGCAAGCCACGTCACCAACATAAAAGCGCATCTTGCGCTACCTTAAGGGCATCGAAACCTTACGTTTATGGTACCCAAAAGGTGGAGATATATCGCTCATTGTATACAAAGATTTAGACTACGCACATTACCTCGTGGATAGGAAAAGAACATTAGGGATGACCTAGTATCTAGGTCCCTGTCTAGTATCATGGGGATCAAGGAATTAGAACCCCATATCTCTCTCCACCACTAAGGCAGAGTATATCACCATCGTAGCCTGTGCTTCTCAACTCTTGTAGCTCAAGAAATAACTAGTGGACTTTGGATTCACTCTTGAACCTCTTGAGATAAGGTGTGATAATACTAGTGCTATTAATGTCTCTAAGAACCAAGTCCACCACTAAAAAACCAAGCATATCGACATAAGGCATCATTTTTCACGCGATCATGTGGAAAAGAAGAAATCGAGCTAACCCATTGTAGGATAGAAGAGCAAGTAGCGGACATCTTCACCAAGACCTTGAACAGACTACCTTTTTTGCATCTAAGGCTACTTCTAGGAATGATCCCCCTTGACGAAGGTTGTCTCTTCGAGCACGGTAAGCTCCCTCACACTTTGACTAGATTATGCATCAAAATACATATCTGGGAACTTAGGAGTGCTAATCAGCAATTAATTTTGTCGCTCTCATGGTTTGCATCATATTTTCTAAAAGGCCTATCAAGCATGATTGTCTGTAGCTTTCAGTGTGATTCAGTGATTACCCTTTTGCATGCTCTTCTTTATATATCCTTTGTTTAAGCATGATGATCGCTTCTTAGCCTATTATTAAGCCACCCCATATATGATTCATGCTTATATGTTTGTCCCTAAGCCTGACTCATGTGTAAAACTTCCTATCTCCCTTAGTCACATATGGAAGTATTCACAACGAGTGTTAAAAATCCTACCTAATATGTTACATGTTTATATTTGACCCTTAATTGATATTCTATGATTACCCTTACTTGGCTTTTATTATTTCATGGTCATGCTTTATAATTTCTTAATTGGCACGTAAGTCTGGTGTCA